>NC_047111.1:116485384-116733846 GCF_902500255.1 Thalassophryne amazonica | reverse complement strand
TATGTCATGTATGTATGTATGTATGTATGTATATGTATGTATGTATGTATGTATGTATGTATGTATGTATGTATGTATATATGTATATGTATGTATGTATGTATGTATGTATATATGTATATGTATGTATGTATGTATATATGTATATGTATGTATGTATGTATGTATGTATATGTATATGTATATGTATATATGTATATATGTGTGTATATGTATGTAACCGATCACGCAAAAACTGGGGAGAGCTGACATTTTCCGTTTGGTATGCCTATGTATTTTTAGGTCAAGGATTAACTCTGCAAAAAAGGACAAATATTTTTTGGATAAATTAGCAATTTTAGATAGCCAGTAAACAATGGACGTTGTTGCAATGCACTCAGTTTCAATTTATTTTCATTTGTATAGCACCAAATCACAACAGAGTTGCCTCAAAGCGCTTCACACAAATAATGTCTAACCTTACCAACCCCCAGAGCAACAGTGGTAAGGAAAAACTCCCTCTGAGGAAGAAACCTCAAGCAGACCAGACTCAAAGGGGTGATCCTCTGCTTGGGCCATGATACAGACATAAATTACAGAACAATTCACGGACGAATATACAGGAAATGCAGTTGGTGCATAGGACAGGAGGATCGCCAACATGAACACAACTCCCATCTCTGGATGGAGCTGCACCTTAAACAGAGAGGAAAAAAACAGAATCAGGCATCAGAAAGACAAGAAATACTGTATAATTTGCCAGCATTAAACAAGAAAAACAGAGAAATACTAAGGTGATCGCCGGCCACTAGCCCTAAGCTTCACTAAAAGACCCAGAATTTAGGTAAAGTTGAGGCCGCGGCACACTCCAATTACTAATAAAATGAATTAAAAGAGTACAAAGCGTAAAACAAAACTGTACCAGTATGCTAGCCATATGAAAGGGAAAATAAGTGCGTCTTAAGTCTGGACTTGAAAGTCTCCACAGAATCGGACTGTTTTATTGACGCAGGGAGATCATTCCACAGAACAGGGGCACGATAAGAGAAAGCTCTGTGACCCGCAGACTTCTTATTCACCTTAGGGACACAAAGTAGTCCTGCACCCTGAGAACGTAAAGCCCGGGCTGGTACGTAAGGTTTAATTAGGTCAGCTAGGTAGGAGGGTGCCAGTCCATGAATAATTTTATAGGTTAGTAGCAGAACCTTAAAATCTGATCTCACTGGGACAGGAAGCCAGTGAAGGGATGCCAAAATGGGTGTAATGTGGTCGAACCTTCTGCTTCGTGTCAAAAGTCTGGCTGCAGCATTTTAAACCAATTGGAGACTCCTAATGCTAGACTGTGGTAAACCAGAAAATAGAACATTGCAGTAGTCCAATCTAGAAGAGATAAATGCATGGATCAGGGTCTCAGCATCAGCCATAGACAGGATGGGACGAATCTTCACTATATTTTGCAGGTGGAAAAAAGCAGTCCTAGTAATATTTCTAATGTGGAGGCCAAAGGACAACGAAGGATCAAAAATTACCCCAAGGTTCCTCACTTTGTCAGTATGATGTATGACACACGAGCCGAGGCTAAGCGTTAACTGGTCAAATTGATGCCGATGTCTCACTGGACCAAGAACCATCATTTCAGTCTTATCAGAGTTTAAAAGTAGGAAGTTTCTAGACATCCAGCTTCTCACTGCTGCAAGGCAATCTTCTCAGGATTTTATGTGAATGAGATTACCAGCAGTTATTGGCATGTATAACTGAGTATCATCTGCACAGCAGTGAAAGGTAATCCCAAAACGCCGCAATATGTGCCCAAGGGGTGCTATATAAAGGGAGAAAAGCAGGGGGCCTAAGACAGACCCCTGTGGAACCCCAAATTTCATGTCACTAAGGTTAGAGGTAGTGTTACTTTACAAAACACAGTGAGAATGACTGGTCAAGTATGACGTCAACCATGCAAAGGCACTCCCAGTAATCCCAAAATGATTTTCCAGCCTATCAAGTAGAATATGATGATCCACTGTATCAAATGCAGCACTGAGATCTAACAGCAACAGAACCATAGTGGTGTCCGAATCCATTGTAAGCAGAAGATCATTCACCACTTTAGTGAGAGCCGTCTCTGTGGAATGATATTTTCTAAAAGCAGACTGCAGCGGCTCAAAGAGATTATTCTCAGTAAGATAGTCTACAAGCTGCCGTGACACCGCTTTTTCCAGAATTTTAGAGAAAAATGATAGATTTGATATTGGCCGATAGTTTGTCAATACACTAGGGTCAAGATTAAGTTTCTTAAGTAGTGGTTTAATCACTGCAGATTTGAATCATTTAGGAACAGATCCAGAAGTTAAAGAAAGATTAATAATTTCCAGCACAGTCGGCCCAAGAGTGGACCACAGGTCCTTAAACAGTTTTGTTGGTATAGGATCAAATAAACAGGTTGTGCTTTTTGTTGACATTACGAGTTTTGTCAGCATGCCTAGTGAGATACTGTCAAATTCTGTAAATCTAGGTAATACCTCAGTAGTGGCGCCCACCTCAATAGCAGGGTGTAGTGGCTGGATTAAGGCATGCCGGGATATGTTTAACCTGATGTCTTCCCAAAGTAATCCAGGAAATCTTGTGCTGTAAAAGGAGAGCGAACTACAGGTGGTTGTCCATGAATAAGTGTTGCCACCGTGTCGAACAAGAACTTTGAGTTATGCTTGTTTTTGTTGATCACATCAGAGTAGTAAGTCCGCTTTGTAGCCAGTAATGCATGATTATAGTCTAAGATAGCATCACGCCACACAAGGTGAAATACTTCTAATTTTGAACGACACCATTTCCGTTCTAGACCTCTTGCTTTATGCTTGACGTCACGCAGATAATATTGAACCAAGGTGACTGTGATTTGGGGTAGCGCGGTTTTAACACAGGTGGTGCAATCATGTTGAGTGTAGTTTTGAGCACTGAGTTTAAACTATCCACAAGTCTGTCTACTGACTGGGTATTTGTCAAAAGTGAAGCTAAGACATCAGGCAGTCTAGCTTCGAGTTCAGTCTTAGTTGAGGAGTTGATGCATCGCCGTAAAGATATATAAGGTTGTTGTTCCACTAAACACGGCAGCGAAACTGTAAACTTAATAAGTGAGTGATCAGACACCACTGATGTAAGAGGCATGATGTCAATATTCGTGACAGCAATACCACGTGCGAGAACCAGATGCAGGGTATTTCCACTAATGTGCGTCGAATCCCGAATGCATTGCCGAAATCCTAATGCATCCACAGTTTCCATAAATGATTTGCAGAGGGGATCAGAAGGCTTATTTATATGAATGTTAAAGTCACCAATGATCAGAATGTTATCTACACTAGTTGACAAGTTAGAGATGAACGCACCAAATTCATCTAAGAATTCATAATATGGGCCAGGAGGCCTATATACAGTGACAAAGTAATATGACTGATTTTTATTCTTCTGACCTTGGCAATGTGTAATATCCTGAGCAGAGCGGAGAATCAGATGCTCAAACGAGTGATATTTGTGACCCCCAACAGCTAATAAACTAAACCTAGATTTATAAATAAGAGTAACACCCCCCACTTGCTTCACATCACGAGGGACGTGGCTAAATGTATATGCTGGTGGGCAGGCCTCATTTAAGGGGAGGACAGCTGTAGGTTTAAGCCAGGTTTCACATAGCCCAATCATAGCTAAGTGATGATCAATAATTAGATCATTGATCAACAATGATTTTGAGGACAGTGATCTTATGTTAATGAGACCCAGTCTAAGGACCTCAGTGGGGTTGACAGTTGAACTGTTTGGGTTTAGGGGTGGTTCCAGAGTATCATATATAAGATGCCTAGAAGTAAATTTGGGTTTAAGACATTCCACGCGCGTTGTAGGTAGCAGACACGAAATCTTTGCTATTGCTGGAACAACCACTGGGCCATCCTCAATTTCAACATCATCCAATATAGTAATGGGTATTAAGTTTGGAAAGCATATCCCTCTATGATTTTTATGGACACGACTATGGAAGCAGGCCACAGTCTCAACTTGTTGAAATTCCCTCCCTGGCAAATAAACTGCACTATCACCATAGTGGATTTTCTGCACTAAATTTCCCGCTAAGCTAATGGATTCCACACCCACATTTGTCATAAGCCTTGCAGGGTCTCTAATCACCTGCTCCGTGGCCTGCTGTAGATTCCTAATGTTACCCTCCCTGTAGAGCTCTATCTATGTTTGCAGACAAGATGGCGGCACCTTCCCCAGTAGGGTGGAGGCCGTCCTGCATCAGCAAGCCACGGTGGCCCCAGAACGAAGGCCAGTTATCAATAAAGCTAATGCCTGCGCCAGCCACCTGTTTAACGATGTCAGCCTGCTAAACGCCTTATCAGTACCCTGGGAGAGGAGGGGATCAGAGACTATTAATCGATGCCGACACATCTTTCTGGCAAGGTCACAGGTCCTCTCTATGTCCATTTTTGTGACCTCTGAGTGCTTCATCCTGATATCATTGTGACTATATCTCATGTCATGTTCCTTCGTCTGTCTTCCCTTCTGCAGCGTCAGCATCCTAAGATGAGATGCAGTGTCGGGAGCTCTGGCCCCAGGAATACATTTAACGTCAGCCGGCGTCTGTAACCTGACTTTGCGGGTGATAGAATCCCCTATCACTAAAGTCCGGTGTTTCGGCCTGGAGACAGGAGTGGAAGTCACTCGTGGGCTCAGAGAATTCACATCTGGCAAATCCAAGGGGGAGAACCGATTCACAGTTTGCACTGGCGAGTGTGATCGAGGTGCCACAACCGGGCACCAAGCCCTACAGGGCTTCCTCCGCCTAGCCACAGTCCAAAAGCCGTCCTCCACAGCTGGCGTTTCTAAACTGATGCTAATGGGCTCGCTAGCCGGCCCAACACTAACCTCATCTGGAGTGCCCGTAACATCTAACTCCACTGCGCTAAGAAGCTGCTCTAACTTACGGACACGGCTCTCTAAGAGAGACACCCTATCTTCCAACATCACGCAGGATTTATGGAGGGTGTAAAGTATAATAAGTAGTGTACTTTGTGCACTAAGAAATTCAAAAATGTAGCCAAGCAAACACGAGCTAACCATAATGGATAAGCTAACCACTCCTAAGGCTCACACAGACGCAAATAAATGAATTAAAATTCACAGCAGTTACACTGAAAAACTAACAGAAGTATTAAACAGGTAAAAAAAAAAAGCAGCAGCTATAAAATACACTAAACAGTTAGTTAACTAACAGGAGTGTAAGAAATGAAATGAAAAAATGATAAGAAGGGTCAGAAATAGCTAACGCAAGCTAACCGCTAGCGAAAATGCTAGCCGCTCCTAAGATTTTACACAGGAGTAAAAATTACTTAAAATTCACAGCAATCCAACTGAAAAACGAACAGAAGTATTAAACGGGTAGAAAAGAAACAGCTATAAAAAGTAACAACAGAGAGGGGAGGTGTCGACCTAGCTAGCGAAAGGTAACCGCCAGCGAATGGTAACCACTAGCGAATGCTGACTGCTACCGATTCACAACAGGACTGTTGTTAAATAACGTTCAGAGTAGATACAATTTGGTTTGGGGTTTAAATGTCATTATTGTGTTTCATGTTAGTTTAATAGTGTTGTTAGTGTTATTCATTTATTGTGTTTTTGTAGTTGAATTGGTTTATTTATTTAAGTCTCATGTTGCCTTTACCATGAGTGCGTTAAGTTTCATGTTGTCGGTACCATGAGTGAAAACTGTCGTGTGTTTGATGTTTTCTGCCATTGTATCTGTTTCTGCCTGTCTAAAATTAGAAGCCATTGCTTGTGGCAGAATGCAGGAAAGACAAAATGGTGTGTGTGTGTGTGTGTGTGTGTGTGTGTGTGTGTGTGTGTGTGTGTGTGTGTGTGTGTGTGTGTGTGTGTGTGTGTGTGTGTGTGTGTGTGTGTGTGTGTGTGTGTGTGTGTGTGTGTGTGTGTGATTTCGATAACAGGGAAACTGTGGAATTGCTGACATTTGTCATTGCATATGCTTATGTATTTGGGTCAAGGATGAACATTGCCAAAATGTAATATTGATATTTTTGGAGAAGCTATGGATATTAACTAAAAACACTGAACAGTGGATTTTGCTAACTACATTCTGGACTCACACGCCATTCCAGCAGGAGGCAATAAGTCATCTTTATATTAAAAGTGTGAGTGCAGTGAATGATTTTATTTAGTAAGTTCAATGTGAGTACATAATATAATTGTAAATATGTTAAAATTACATGGCTGACACAACACTTATTTCTGTTGTGGTCCATTTAAAAATCAAATGACAAAATCAAAGTAAAAATAAAATAATAATCTCATTGTACATGTGTATAGTGACAATAAAGGTGTTCTGTTCTAACAATAATAATAATAATAATTTTGTATATGATAACAAGAACATAAGCTATTACATTAAGACAGTAAATTAACACTAAAAAATTATGTAATTAACAGGAAATAAAAGGGTTGAGTGCCACACGTTTATCGTGGTCTAGCCTAAAGCAGACCTGTGCAATAATGATGCTGTCTAATCAGCATCTTGATGTGTCACACCTGTGAGGTGGGATGGATTATCTCGGCATGAAGTGCTCACTAACACAGATTTAGACAGACTTGTGAACAATATTTGAGAGAAATAGGTCTTCTATGTATGTAGAAAATGTTTTAGATCTTTGAGTTCAGCTCATGAAAATGGGAGCAAAAACAAAAGTGTTGCATTTATATTTTTATTCAGTAATACACACACATACAAATGATTTTTTTAAGCCCCCCGTCCTAATCAGTCATTCATTATGGATTATTTACTAATACTGTGTCCCGATCCAATGCCTGTATTTTCCTTTATATTACATTTGCACAGAGCAGAGTGCTCGTCATCATAACAGCTCCACCATGCATTAAATAATGCCTTCAATCCATTCCATTTCATAATATTTGTTTTTACTTATTTTTAATTAAGTAAACAGTTTTCTCTACACCTCCGTCTCTCACTGTTTTTGACCTATCACCACTGTGCTGAAGCTGTCCAATATTTTGGCTTCCTCCTAATCTAAAACTTAAGCGACTGTGACTAGCATCGTTTCAAGCACCATAAAAGAACATGGCGTGAAGAATTATTGTTTACCATGTAACTACTACAGTACAGCAGCACTTTTTATAACTGTTGTCGTAGCATGATTTGTATTGCTCGTTTGCACTATTTGATTAAACCATTGGCAAAGAGTTATTTTTAGCAGTCTCATCACTACTTCTCATTACTTTTTGTGGAGACCAGAGCGGTTGTTTTGAGCCTTTGCCTCATGGCTCGGCTTACCGTGTGAGCTGGAGGTTTGAATAAACCCAGCAGTCTGAGTTAAGCTGTAACAACAACTGACAGCTTTAGCCTGTGGCTTCCTACAGGGCTCAACATTCAGGTGCATTTACTACACCACCCTTCAAGAACCGCGGAATAAAGGAGACATTTGAGCTTTGAAACATCAGGCCTGTTTCTATGCAAGAGGGGGAAGAAATGATCCATGTTGTTCTCTTTTGAGCAGGAGTCTTATCTTGATCTCCTGCTGTAGTGTCTCTTTGCAGAGGACAGGAAAAGGGCCATCTCTGTTGTTCCACTTTCACAAAGGCCTTATTGTATCAGGGGGTGCTTTGGACGGGACAAAAGGATTCGGATGGAATGGATTCTGTAATGCATTTGAAACGGAATTGATGTTTTTTGCAGTTATTACAAAGCATTTTTGTCAGACACAGTTATTGTCCCATTCACCAGGGCGCTATTGACAGCTTTTCAATATGTGGTACCACAGCCTATTACCAGTATCATTCCATCAAACACACATACTGCTTTAAATATGGTGTGTAGAAGACCAGCACTAAGTAGTGTCCTACAGACAGGGCACCTAATTTTAGGCCAGAACCCTGAGGGGGGAACCTGAGCACGTCAGACTCATTGACTGCCTCCCAGCCAGTTGAGTGGACAGGTATACATGCTCCTCACTACTTCATAACGTAAAATGTCCTTCTAATATGGAACAAGCCAATACTTTAATCTGCAGAGGTTATCAGAGCCTACAAAAAATGAGCAATTTGGCCATAATTAAATGGCATATTTTTTATTTATTCATTATTAGACTGTGGGCCGCCTGCCTTTACATATTATGGCCAGAATCCAAATTTCTTTGTCTGTGTTTGTAAATACATATGTGGTTGAACATACTGCTTTCTAATTTATATTTGCATAAAGCAGTAGCGTTAGTCTTTTGTCATTGCAGACTGTGTTACGGACAAACATCCAGACCTGCAGCACCGCAAAAAAAGAGCCAAAGACTTTGAATCACAGCCTACATTGACTTTCGAGCTAACGTCTTTTCCAAAAACAAGTGGCATGTTAGCTTGCAGAACAAGACACTAGCAGTGTACCATGGCTTATCAATTTATGGGAATTGGTGCAACAGTTTGAAAGGCTTGTGACTTGTTTTGAAAGCCATAACGGCATTAATTTTGATGCAGTCGCAGTGTGGGTGGAGGGTGATGTAGCTGTGTGTGTACATTATGCTCTTATTCTGTCGAGTTGAACTGCCTAATGCGTTTCACTTTCATTCACTGAATATATGACCCTTGACAAATTTTGCTTATTTTGACAGCAAATAAATGTATAAATTGTTCATCCAAAGGTAGTAATGTGTAAAATGCACTCACTATAAAAAGATAAGTATTCTTAACCTGGAGGCTATTTTTTAATTATCGTGATAATCATTCATCACAATCATCCTCATTTATTTGCACCTCAGTGCCCTTTGAACTTTATAGGATAGATATTTTCTTATATTTAGTATATGTTCAGTTGATATTGGCCCATATGAAAAATTATACAATAAAATTATACAATAAAAATATTATTTAGCATACAATAAAATGTATTGCTGCGATTCCAGCATTTTAAGGCCTTCTTTAAACTTGTTCACAATGTTGAGTAATTATTGTGATATTTTTGTGATATATTGATATTATTGTGATAAAGTTAATCGTAGCAGAAAAAAAAATCCATCATCCCATGCCTCGTATACAGATTGGTAAATTACAGTGTACACTTTTCAAAACGGCAGTTTTTTAAAACGGTTAATACATTTTATAGCGCAACTCGACGGGTGAGGTTCGGGGTAGAGAGGGATGTGCATGCGCAGTTGCGCGTTGGAGCTCATCTCGGCGGGTAGTTCATCTTGACGGGGCACCGTCTTGAATGTAACTTGTTTAAAAACATCCTTGTGCTCCGCTTGCTGCAGGCTCAGCGCACTTCTGTATAAAAAAAAAAAAAAAAAGGGCAACATGCGCCATGTCTCTTCCCTTTGCAGCCATGAGCACACTGAACCGGCCGTCACTCTTGAAGCATGTGCACATAGCAAGAGTTTGCAGAAAGTGCACTGCTCCTGAAAATAATGAGGATTCTGACTTTTTCTGAGCATCTGCTTTGCAGGAACACTGGCCTGAATGAATTTTGATCAGTGGGTGGAACGAATAAATCTATCCTGAAACTGTCATAAATAAATAAAATATGGGAATAACCCTGTTGTGTCTGATGATTTGCAGACGTTCATGCTGGATTTTATGGTTGCAAATTGAGTTTAAAAAAGGAGTTTTACCAGCTCTGCTAACGTATCTCCTGTAAAACGAGTATGTGGGACCGTAATCCAGCAAGAACGTCCGCAAATCATCAGACACAACACGCTTATTCTCATTCGAATCTAATTCCATCGTTTGCACAGTTTATTTTTCTGTAAGTAATTCGGTCAGTAATTCATTGTGAAAGGGTGTGGTCGGTTCATCAAAGCTTACAGTAGCAACAGCGTCTTCATGCCAAACTAGAACTTCTGTGAGCAGGCCCACAGATTTCTCCATCTTGTCAGCTGCATTGAGTTAAATCCATGGTCAATCAATCAATCAATCAACTTTTTTCTTATATAGCGCCAAATCACAACAAACAGTTGCCCCAAGGCACTCCATATTGTAAGGCAAGGCCATACAATAATTATAAAAAACCCCAACGGTCAAAACGACCCCCTATGAGCAAGCACTTGGCAACAGTGGGAAGGAAAAACTCCCTTTTAACAGGAAGAAACCTCCAGCAGAACCAGGCTCAGGGAGGGGCAGTCTTCTGCTGAGACTGGTTGGGGCTGAGGGAGATAACAAGGAAAAAGACATGCTGTGGAGGGGAGCAGAGATCGATCACTAATGATTAAATGCAGAGTGGTGCATACAGAGCAAAAAGAGAAAGAAACAGTGCATCATGGGAACCCCCCAGCAGTCTAAGTCTATAGCAGCATAACTAAGGGATGGTTCAGGGTCACCTGATCCAGCCCTAACTATAAGCTTTAGCAAAAAGGAAAGTTTTAAGCCTAATCTTAAAAGTAGAGAGGGTATCTGTCTCCCTGATCTGAATTGGGAGCTGGTTCCACAGGAGAGGAGCCTGAAAGCTGAAGGCTCTGCCTCCCATTCTACTCTTACAAACCCTAGGAACTACAAGTAAGCCTGCAGTCTGAGAGCGAAGCGCTCTAATGGGGTAATATGGTACTATGAGGTCCCTAAGATAAGATGGGACCTGATTATTCAAAACCTTATAAGTAAGAAGAAGAATTTTAAATTCTATTCTAGAATTAACAGGAAGCCAATGAAGAGAGGCCAACACGGGTGAGATATGCTCTCTCCTTCTAGTCCCCGTCAGTACTCTAGCTGCAGCATTCTGAACCAACTGAAGGCTTTTTAGGGAACTTTTAGGACAACCTGATAATAATGAATTACAATAGTCCAGCCTAGAGGAAATAAATGCATGAATTAGTTTTTCAGCATCACTCTGAGACAAGACCTTTCTGATTTTAGAGATATTGCGTAAATGCAAAAAGGCAGTCCTACATATTTGTTTAATATGCGCTTTGAATGACATATCCTTTGAATGACATTTCTCAAAACAGAGTCGCCAATAACCAGAGTTTGATCCTCGGCGAGTGTATCGTCGAGTGGGGAAAAACGGTTAGAGATGTGAACGGGTTGGCGGTGTACACGGGGCTTCTGTTTAGGGCTACGCTTCCTCCTCACAGTCACCCAGTCAGCCTGCTTTCCCGACTGCCCGGGATCTGCCAGGGGGGAGCTAGCGGCGGCTAAGCTACCTTGGTCCGCACCGACTACAGGGGCCTGGCTAGCTGTAGAATTTTCCACGGTGCGGAGCCGAGTCTCCAATTCGCCCAGCCTGGCCTCCAAAGCTACGAATAAGCTGCACTTATTACAAGTACCGTTACTGCTAAAGGAGGCCGAGGAACAACTAAACATTTCACAACCAGAGCAGAAAAGTGCAGGAGAGACAGGAGAAGCCGCCATGCTAAATCGGCTAAGAGCTAGTAGCTACGCAACCTAGCGGATTCCTAAAAACACACAAAGTGAATAATGTGTAAATAATTTAAAGGTGATTCAGCAGAAGGAGTGCCCCAATCAAGGCACCAAACAGGCCATGAAGCAGCACAGGCAACGCACGACAACAGCGAACGCACGGCAACGGTGCTAAAATAAAATAAAAATCAACTAAACACGCTGTGGAGCAGCACAGATAACGCACGACAACAGTGCTAAAAGAGAATAAAATAAAATAAAATAAAAAAAATAAAAACGAAAGTGTTAGCAAGCTAGTTAGCTTGCCAACGCTGATGAAAGTTAGCTGATAAAAGTGCTCCGTCGCGATGTTTCGACCGTTAGAGGTCTTCCTTAGGCGTTGGAGCACAGTAAAGAAGTAAAAAAAAAAAAAGTAAAAAGGTAAAAAAGTCCTGAAAAAGACTGTTAATTCAAGTCCAAAGCAGCAGGTAGCAGTCTCTGTGTAAACAGTCCCAACAATCAAGTGTGGCCTTTGATTGTGATGCCAGTGCACATCTGTGCAATAATCACAAACCGGCCAGGTGAATGGGTTACCTAAGTCCAGTCAGTCAATCCATCAATCAATCCATTTAAATCCATTTAAATCCATTAAATCCACACATTTCGCGATTGTTGTCACTACAGTAGTTTCTGTCGCTCTCAGCTGAGAGTGCCATTATTGACATCTGCGTAGCAAAGCAATCAGGGCAAGGAGTTATAAAAGAATTGAAGTTATAAAGTTAGATCAGCTTTGCTGCATTTTTTATTGATTTTGACAAAACACGTTTTTTTTTTTATTCATATTGCAGTTTAATACAACAATTAAGTATATTTGAAATATTATGTATTATGTAAACGTTGGACACCTTGTTTTAATTTTTCAATAAGGACCTCAGGCAAAAGTTTGTGTTTTCATTGGTCATTAAGTTCTTTTTGTAAATTTGAAAGCAAAGCTGTGTTTGTCCTTTTCACATTTTACGATCCTTGACACCCCTAGAGAGAATGGTGCTCTGCTAATATTATTTAGCATGTAGCTGAGAGGCAAATGAATTGGGCTTTTCAACTGTAGTAATGCATTTCTTAAACATACCTGTAAAGGTTGCACTGTCTCAGTTAAGATGTACCAATACTACATAATGCAATACATAGCATGCGCTATGTATTGCATTATGTAGTAGACATCAAACTTGGTATGGTGACTGGGAACACCAAGCAGGAGGTCACTGGGACCCTTAGGTTTAAAGCATACGTGCTCAAACACACACGCACGCACACACACAGGGTCAGTCTTATATATTAGATCATGACCCGCTCACCAAAGCCTTTATTTTTCCAGTTCACGTGGTACTTGGTGTCAGGTAGCAATCATCACACTTTATTTACTACGTAGTAGCAACTGGCTAGGATGCACTTTAATAGGACAGCACAGTCTTGTTTGAACCCTGCATGATATTGTGAGATTTGACCACTTATGGGGACAGCCACTACCATTGCGCAATATATACACAGCATAACTTCACACAGAAAAATGGTGTACCATTTTGTTTTTGGCTGCAATCACCGAAACAGTCGCGAAAATTGCAGTTTTTTGGGTTCCCAGTGGAGAAGGGAAGACAAGGCAAATGTGAGCGGTTATGTCGGCAAGTGTTAGCCCACACAGCTAACCAGAGTAGCTGTGTTCTCTCGCCTGCAAAACCACCTCGACACGTTTGAGTTCCGGGTCATAAACAAACCGCAACACATGTCCACTTTCCCACTGCATCGTCACTTGTTCTTTGCACATTCACTTTGTTTGTGTGTAATTTGCCCAAAAACTCAGAGAAAGTGCCAGGTTCTGTCCCCGGAAGTAGAGAAATTACATAACCATATTTTACCCCTTTAGCACCCGCCCTCAGCGAGACTGTGCTGCCCAGTTACAATCTGAACGGGCCAGTGTGCACTGTGTGCGAGTTAAGGTGCACATTTTTTCACTTAAAATGTACCTGCTGTGTACAGCATGCCAGAGCATTGCAGTGATTATGACCTGCTGTCACCTTTCATTATCATTCACTTGAGTCTCTTGAATGTCACAAATTGCTCTCTGAAAATGAATGATGACAACATACACACAGTGCAATGCAACTTACTAAACCTTAACTAAAGTGACATGAAATATACAATGAGATGGCCAAAATTCTTCTCTATTGCCTTTGTGTAGAAATTTTAAAGAGTGTTAAAAAAAAGTATGGTATGTGCATAATACAACGCCTTCCTTACCCCAGTTTCATTGTCCATTGTGGTGATGTTTTACTGTAGTCATGATGATTTTCCCATTTAAAACTATGTTGCCTAATGCCACTATCGGGACAGAATTAATTTCCCCCCCCCGCTAAGTTCAGTTGTGTTTTAAGATAAATAGGTTTGCTGAAATGAATTACACACTGTTTGCTTTTACTCACTTAAATTCTTTCTGACGATCGTTGTGTGGATTCAAGAAACTAGGGAGGAACCCAAGAATTCTTTGGGAGGGTTTTTGTCTTTTAAGGGTGATTTGTTTTCTTGCTTAATTCTGAGTTGTCATCTGTCCTCCCCTCTAATTCCCTTTAATAGTTTGCCAGCAAGTCTTTTTCTGAGTTATATCTCACACGCTTGCCATGAAAGTGCTAATCTTACTCACCATACTGGATTTGTTTTTGCTAGTGACTTATTACATTTGGTATGAGGAAGGAGTTTCTTATCATTGAGAAAAGTACATTTGACGAAAACTGCGCTTCTTTCTCACGGTCGTGAATGAGATGCAGGATAACGTCCACCTCAGACTAAACATGAATTTGATTAGCTTGGTTCCAGAAATCCCCCTCCACAGGGGGATCTGGATTTTTGCAAACCTCCATCACTAATCATGTTTTAAAAAACAGGGGTTTTTTAGTGGGGGGAGAGAACTCGAACAAGGACGTCTAAACCCTGTTTGAGCCTGATGTTTTAAGGAGAATGTAGGATATTAATTGTCTGCCAGATTAAGCTGACTAAAGTGTGTTCCTCCTCTCTTGACGTCATTAAGCACAGCGGTGAAAAGGCCTTGTTTGCGTTCACATTGAACCTGCATTCTGCATTGCAAAAATGCACGTGCCAACCATGTTATTTGTCTGTACTCTTCAACACGACCCGTCCCACAGTTAGAGTTGCTCTGTATGACTCTGTCAGCAGTCTGAATGGAGTAGCTGTTCTCTGCTGCACTTGTCAGTGTTTGATCCGTGATAATGCCTCTTGATCACAGTTGGCATTGTGCCCTGCAGTCTGGACAAAGGCTGGGGCTGGGGCGCTAACAGGGGCCTGGCCTGGATCAGACTTTATTTGTTGTGGGGGTTGGGGCGGGGATAGGATCGGCTGCCTCCCTCTGTGCATAGAAACTCCCACGTCAGAAGAGAGGTGCCCTGTGACTGCACCCCTGTGAGCCATGTGGCTTTCATTTTTGGTTTATGGTAACATGCAGTAAACTTGTAACACACTGCATCGCTGTAATATGCACGGATTCTTTCAGTAATACCCTGACCCCAATCTTCATTCTTTCATATAAAAAAATTTGATGGCTAGTAGATTTGACGTTAGATTAGAAGCTGCCAGAACTAATTGTGAAGATGTGCCGCCCTAAATACACCCTCAGTGCGGTAGTGTTACACTGGAGGTTCCTTAAAATGCCAACATCTTTAAAAAAAACAAAAAAAAACAAAAAAAAAAAACACTGTTTCATGTTCTACAAATCATTCTGTTGTTCTGTTCTCACTGACTGACCTGCTTTCCACCCGTCTTTATCATGCACTCTGGTTTGATGTACCTGGATAAAACAAAAAGGCCAGCGTAAATGCACCAGATGTGTTCGTCTCTCACATGACCTACAAAGTTGTACAGTGATTTGTTGACATCAGCAACATGTGATTATGACTCCGGTCTGCAGACTGTGCCGACAAAATATTGTTTTTGAGAACAGTGCAGTGCAGCTGTGCAGAAGATTTGTGAGGTGGTAATCGGGTCATTCTGTTCAGATGTAATGGTTAAACTTTATTGTGACACTGTAGATGTGAGTTATGTATGTTAATGCCAGTCACAGGTGGTTAAAATGTCACTGTTTAAATCAGATCAGATCAAATCAATTTTATTTATATAGCGCCAAATCACAACAAACAGTTGCCCCAAGGTGCTTTATATTGTAAGGCAAAGCCATACAATAATTACAGAAAAACCCCAACGGTCAAAACGACCCCCTGTGAGCAAGCACTTGGCGACAGTGGGAAGGAAAAACTCCCTTTTAACAGGAAGAAACCTCCAGCAGAACCAGGCTCAGGGAGGGGCAGTCTTCTGCTGGGACTGGTTGGGGCTGAGGGAGAGAACCAGGAAAAAGACATGCTGTGGAGGGGAGCAGAGATCAATCACTAATGATTAAATGCAGAGTGGTGCATACAGAGCAAAAAGAGAAAGAAACACTCAGTGCATCATGGGAACCCCCCAGCAGTCTAAGTCTATAGCAGCATAACTAAGGGATGGTTCAGGGTCACCTGATCCAGCCCTAACTATAAGCTTTAGCAAAAAGGAAAGTTTTAAGCCTAATCTTAAAAGTAGAGAGGGTGTCTGTCTCCCTGATCTGAATTGGGAGCTGGTTCCACAGGAGAGGAGCCTGAAAGCTGAAGGCTCTGCCTCCCATTCTACTCTTACAAACCCTAGGAACTACAAGTAAGCCTGCAGTCTGAGAGTGAAGCGCTCTATTGGGGTGATATGGTACTACGAGGTCCCTAAGATAAGATGGGACCTGATTATTCAAAACCTTATAAGTAAGAAGAAGAATTTTAAATTCTATTCTAGAATTAACAGGAAGCCAATGAAGAGAGGCCAATATGGGTGAGATATGCTCTCTCCTTCTAGTCCCCATCAGTACTCTAGCTGCAGCATTTTGAATTAACTGAAGGCTTTTCAGGGAACTTTTAGGACAACCTGATAATAATGAATTACAATAGTCCAGCCTAGAGGAAATAAATGCATGAATTAGTTTTTCAGCATCACTCTGAGACAAGACCTTTCTAATTTTAGAGATATTGCACAAATGCAAAAAAGCAGTCCTACATATTTGTTTAATATGCGCATTGAATGACATATCCTGATCAAAAATGACTCCAAGATTTCTCACAGTATTACTAGAGGTCAGGGTAATGCCATCCAGAGTAAGGATCTGGTTAGACACCATGTTTCTAAGATTTGTGGGGCCAAGTACAATAACTTCAGTTTTATGAGTTTAAAAGGAGGAAATTAGAGGTCATCCATGTCTTTATGTCTGTAAGACAATCCTGCAGTTTAGCTAATTGGTGTGTGTCCTCTGGCTTCATGGATAGATAAAGCTGGGTATCATCTGCGTAACAATGAAAATTTAAGCAATGCTGTCTAATAATACTGCCTAAGGGAAGCATGTATAAAGTGAATAAAATCGGTCCTAGCACAGAACCTTGTGGAACTCCATAATTAACCTTATGCTGCATTTACACATAACGACAACAAGTCACGAATGCCATGAAGTGCACATTCTTGGCCGCTGATCACGAATGTGATGATTCGGGGCAGAGGCGTCAGGTGTCCTCGGGAACTGCTGCAACCTGTTACCACACGTTACGATTACTGGCACGTGTTGCTGGAGAATTATCAGGAACCATTACGCACGGTCAAGAATAGTGTTCCGCGTTGTTGCGTGCTATTGCGCGTAACAGCGCATCGTTAAGTCCTGTCACATTGTGAAGGTGAATTGTCTTCACACACACACCCATATTCATCCAACTGAATTCAGATCGCTCCAGTTTTTCAGAAGAACTTTGTGACTGCATGAATAGTTGGGCTCTGTGCCATGGAGTGGTGCAGAGAGGAGGAGGAGGACAGAGCCAGATGTGTGGCTTCATGCGGCTCTCGTCTGGCGTGTTTTCCCAAACATCAGGCACATGCAGCAGGTGGAACACCTGCAGGAGCGCACTGAAGAGCACTGAAATTAGTCTTTTAGCCGACTTGGTGTCAGCAATCAAACTGAATGTGGTGCAGCAGGGTTTAATTGTGCGCGTGCTTCTTCCTCTGCCGGACTGGAGGAGGTGCAGAGATGTCTGGCTGCACGTGAGTCTCCTCTTGCTCCTCTGGTTGCTCAGACTCGTTCTCCTGCTCATCGGTTACAACAGCAGGTGGAACACATGCAGGAGCATCCTGAGGAGCTTCAGCAGGAACTGTGGAACGACATTTGGAGCCGAGTTTAATTGTGCGCACGTGACAGAAAACTGATTTGTCGTGGTGCGCAGTGAAATGTGACGCCGCGTTACAAGTCGTGTCAAAACTTGACAGTTTCCGTGTCATTTTGTAATAACGCGTGACAGTTTGGGCTCCAAGAACCATCACAGGAACCACTACGAATGTTGTCACGTTCTATTAAGGATCAATACTCATCAAGACGGCTCAATACGCTCAGTTGTGACCTCCACGACGTGAGACGAAATGAGGGTGGTGTGTGATATTCGTGGAAGATTTTTTGACAGACAAAAACATGCTCCACGAATATCAAGAATATCACACACCAACACGCACTATTAAGAAACCTATTCAGGTGCATGAAGTCACATTAAGAATGTCAGGAATGACAGAAAAATGACATTCGTAACGCGTCTTGCTTATGTGTAAACGCACCTTAAGTCTGTGAAGAAGACTCCCCATTTACATGAACTAATTGTAATCTATTAGATAAATATGATTCATAAATATGTTTACACAGAAATGGTGTCCACATTAGTCCACCACGAGTAAATTGTGGCTGATGATTGATTTTAAAACTTCTGCTTGATCCATTTACAAAAGCATTTGAAGCAGTTCAGCTGTTTTCTGTTTGAACCTGTGGCCTAAAGATGTTTGCTAATAGTCTAATCAGATCTACGAGCAGTGCATCGCTGCACCCGCTGCACCATGGAAGTCTAACTCCTGGATGCCTTTTAAGCCTCGGTCACACGGCATTAACGAAGACACTGAAGCCAGAACGAAACAAAAACTCTGGACTTGCGTTGACTTTCGGAGACATCATTTAACCGTCACGTGAACGAATCCCGACGACAACCTCAATTCATCCGTATTCCATTTTGCTTTCTGTCTTGATAGTTCCTCATCATTTGCATAGTTCCCGTACCATCAGCATTCCTTTTGGTTGTCGTCCAACTTTGTCCAACCTCCCAAGTCCAACGTCTTGCACGAACATTGATGATGTCTGAACGGATCAATAACTAAAGCTCAGATGAGCTGAATGTGACTCCTACATGTGTAGAATGAAAGCAATGTTTTCATACAGAAACAATAGCAGCAAGAACGTTTCATCAACTACTTTAATTATTACGCATGTTCCAGCCATCTGTGGTGCGCAGCCGTTTGTGGCTGTGCGCATACGCACATTCCAGCCTTGGCTGGGAAGTGTGTGCGGCTGGGACATGCGTGTGCACACGCACGTTCCAGCCAAGACAAATCTGTTAAGATAACCAGATCTGCAGGTGCTATGGAGAGCGCAGGGTGGCTGCAGAAATAATCACAGGCTGGCGCTCTGTCTCATGTCTGTCAAGTCACGTCATCATCAATGAATCCTTTTGATGTTGTTCAAAAGCATCAAGGTCACTGTTTGCTTCGTCTTTCTTTTGTTACTTTCAGCTCTGGACTCGCAGGCTTTTGATGATGGGAGAAGTGCCGGCTCATTCGTCCACTTTTTCTTGATGATTTGTGATGTTTTTTTTCCCTTTGTTCAGCTGTCGCCATGTGGTGTGTGACCAGGCCCTTAATTAGGCCAAAATGACCTTATCCGATCATGAGACGTCCGTCGTCTGTCTTTCTACATTCAACAAAAAATGCTTCTTGTCTCTCATTCCTTGATGTGTTTTTGTTCTTTTTGTTTTATTGTTTGTTTGGGTTTTTTTTTTTTTTTTGATGGCACATCTAACGTACGGAGCCCTGGAAGTGTCATTGCAAAATGTTTTGCATGTGGAGAGAATGTGCCACGTTTTGTTATATTGTGCGCATGTTTAAAGCATCGTTTGAGTAAAACAAGAGCACGATCTCCTTAAACGTGGCCACAATTTGTAAAATGTGCACTCAGTATTGTCTTGACACATAAATGTTGGCTATTAGTCAACAAACCAGCAGACAGTGTGATACATTTCCCCATTAGAAATGGATCTAGTCAGTGTATCATCATGGTTTGGGCACACAAGGACATACAGAGAACTCCAGCTGCCCAGCATGGCATCATCTGGAGTTTAAGCACATTAAAAAGGATGCTGAGGGTGAAGCGTCTCCCCATCGTGAGGATGACAATTTAGGTCAGATTATGAAGTTGATTTTGAACGAAAGGAAAACGTGCGCACGTTTTATTAATTCGAGGGCTCAGTTAAAGGAAAATGTGTGCACGTTTTATTAATTCGTGGGCTCAATTAAAGGAAAACGTGCGCACAAATGATCATGGCCAGAAAAAATATCACTTTAAGTGACCTCTCCCGGGTTCCGTACTAACCTTTTCACAGATTTAAGAAAGTTAAAATGCTGATGAACTTTAAGCTAATTAGTCTCATTAGAAGCTTGGCCATTCCAACTTTTTCTTCTCTCTCAGTACTTCATGGATTTCAGATCTGATGGTTCTGTGGAAGGATGACACATAAACATTATTCATGGCTTTGTGGAATTACATCTTGAAATGAGGAACTCTTCATTTTTTTCAGATTTTAGATCTGATGATTTTGATTGCTCATAGGTGATCATTTTTACTTCATGAAATTTCAGTAGAGTGGTAGAATTATAGGTGTTAGCACTCAGCATGAGATGGATTTTGTAGTGCATCGTATTGATGACATTATCAGATCCACAGTAATATTTTATAATGACTTCTGGCCAGCTTACGCCCACCATCTCAGCAACCTATCATAAATGTCTGTGAGCTGATTGAAAATAGCAAATCGTCTTGCTCTGTTATAACAAGCTTGTGGCTAAAGATGGTGTATAGACTGTCTTCACCGATTTGTACAGTTTTAATCGCTAGTGAACATATGACCTAACTAAGACTAATTGTGGACTTAATCATTCAGAATGAATCTCCTATCTCTCTTCATGAATATGAGGATAAATCCTTGACTGTGACTTGCCTGGTGACCTACTGAACCAACTGTTCTCTTATCGAAAACGTGTATCTTTAAAACCCTTTATTTTAATCACCTTTGTAGCTATTTTTGTTTTTTCATTTCCTCCTGACCTCTCGTCCTTGTGACATTTGTTATTGTTTTCTCATGAGGATCTTATCAGCAGCCTGGTATCTAGCTTATCAGCTATATGACACTCCCCCAGACCTGCACGGCCGCTACCTGACTGTGTCTCTCAGCCTCAAGGACGCTCTGTGTGTGTGTGTGTGTGTGTGTGTGTGTGTGTGTGTGTGTGTGTGTGTGTGTGTGTGTGTGTGTGTGTGTGTGTGTGTGTGTGTGTGTGTGTGTGTGTGTGTGTGTGTGTGTGTGTGTGTGTGTGTGTGTGTGTGTGTGTGTGTGTGTGTTTTTCCACAAGTTCTGGAGTCACTGGAGAGAGAGTGCTTTCTTATCTGACTCTTCAGGGTGCGAGATGAGTATTTTCTTGTGCCTGTCAATGGAAAACCTTTCATCATGTAGGGAAGAAGGAATGCTGGCTGGGGTAAGGTTGCTGGTAGTTGATATAATGGTTCACCGTGGGCCACTATGAGATGTTGACGTCAAAATAACCATTGGCAAAAAACACCAATGTACACCTCCATGGACACATTATTTATACACACACACACACACACACACTAGGGCTGTATCATATCATACCATCCATGATAATACTGTTTTATGAATTTAAACAGGATTTAAAAAAGTGTTATGATATAAATTGCTGGTTTCATTTACAAAGTAGGAAGATGGTGATGGTAGCAAGTTACTGACAAGCTGTCCGCTTTACTTTTTTCAGGTTGTTTTAGTGTGTCTTCCTTTGGGTCCCAATGTTTCTCCTCTCCTGGTTTATAACTTCAAGCAAGACTGCTCCTGAGTCATCTGCTGGACTTGTTAAATGAGCGAGTGTTCCTCTGCCATTTCTTTTAGCAGTGCTGCTTTGTGTGTTTGCAGACAGCGTGCTGGAAGGCTCTAAAGTCCATTCACTTTCCAGTCTTAATAGTTTCAAAGTGCAATCAATCTTCCACAGTCATCCACAAACATTTTTCTGCACGCGCATGTAAGCATCATAGCGCGGCTCAACTCTCGGTTTAGACCAGTAGGAATCCTGAAGCCACCTTGACACTTACACAAATTCTCTCCCTGCACTGGCACACGAGATTGCATGCCAATGAATAAACATGTTGTAAGCTGTTGTTAACTGTGCGAGTCTGCGTGCCAGTGCACAAAGAAAATTTTGAAATGTTCAAAATTTCTGGCACGCATAAATATCATGGCACTTGCATGAGCTAATCGTGAACATTGCGCATCCTATTTGCAAACACTGCATGTCACTGCGTGTCATTGTGCGCAGGGCTCTCCACAGTTTACACGCAATTTACATCGAGTTTACTCATTGGCATGCAATCTTGCGTGCCAGTGCAGGGATCAAACTCATGTAAGTGTCAAGGTGGCTTGACACTCTATCAAGCTTTACTTGAAATCACCACAATCACCACACCACTGGCAGCATGCAGTATTTTTTGTGTGGGCCCACATAACCCCCCCACCCCCCAATTGCAGAACTGATGCTCTCAACTGACAGCAGTGTTCTGCTTTATACAATCAACAGTGTTACATAATTTTGATAACATAATTTTATGTAACTTTAAATAGGAAAAACGGGAGTATTCACAACCTAATATTTGAACAGCACCAAAGTGGTGAAGTTGTGTTGTTTTGTTTGACTCTTTCTGATGGGGAGACAGTCTGTGAAGTTTATTTTGTTCCTTCCATCGTGCCGACTTGCAATTTTTTGGTCATAAACCACTAATGTGTGTCAACAAAATGTGCCTCATTCTTCAATTTTGGATGCTTATTTTTCACTTTGGTGAAAATAATTTGTTCTTTTCAGAGTGCCTTCAGTGATACTGTTAATTTATAAGAATAAACGCATATGCAATATCATTCATCTTTTTCACTTATCCCAGGTTTTTCTTTTTTGTTGTTACTTTGTGCCTTTATTTCCACAGGCTGATACTTGGCTCTTCAGTTTTCTGTGAGCGGAGAAAGACTTGTGATCTACAGTAGCCCTGGCCAAGGCTCAAAGTGTCTTTAACTTGGCTTGTACAAGGGTCAGAAGAGGTTATGTTGTCAAATGTCTTCTGGTTTCATGATTTATTTCTGTGTGAAGCAGCTCCTTGCACCTTATATCATTTCTAGACATCTGACAGATTACTTTTGCATAAATGGTGTCCCTGTACAAACATCACTGTCAAAGTTACCAACTTGAAATTAACCTACAAAACTAAAAATTTTCATCTTACAGTTTTGAAATGGTATTTTTATGGTAAATGTGAAAAATAACTAAACTGCAAACATTTGTGGAGTCTAGCGTGACGTCAACATGATTTGGATCTATCATCAGGTCAGGACAGGACAGTTTTTCAGATTGTCCATCTATACACCACTATTTCACTCCGTGTTCATGGTCAAGGTCAAGGACCTTGATGCTAGACTTTGAGGTGGACCCTGGACATGTGGGTTATGCTGCAGTTTACTTATTTTATTTTTCTGACAAAAACAAATTGCAGATTATCTAGTTACTGGTTAACCTTGACTCTAATAGAATTTATTTAACAACCTTAAACCAAATTTCTATCTGAGGACTTGATTAATCAGGGATTCTGTTGGTAAAAAAAAAGTGAATGGGCCATTGGTCCCTCTATGCTGAGCACTTTTTCAATTTTAATGGACCATTTGCCGCATGATTCATGGGCTTATTTATGTTTAATGATATCTGATCCATCATCAAGGGTTGGGGTAACATACAGACCTTGGTTAAAAAATGTACTTAAGATTCTTCATTATTGAGTTGCACTGATATAAAAACCCAATTTTTGACAAATTATTATACAAAGATTGACTTAAAAAGTAAAAGGATTTGAACAAAGAAATAGTCATAAAGCCGATATCCATCTTATGAAATAATGTCAGCACAAGTTAGTTATTCTGAGGTAGGTATTGTACCAATAACAAAGATGCCCATTAACAGTAGCTTAATAAGTCATGAAAATAAGGAACTTTTGTCTGTCGTCCTGAATAAGAACAAGGTATCCAATGTTTTGCAAAATATTTTAAAGTACTTGAGGTGACAAGAATAATTTTATTTCACAACCTATCTAGATAAATACATTCATCCTACCCACTGATGAGAGTTCATTCAGGTCACTGGTCCTGATCAGCACACAATCGAAAGCAGTTGGAGTAACTTGTTTCCTGGAGCTGTGAACGGTCCTAGCTGGGCCCTACCTCCTTGCAGAGGAGGAGGAGGAGGAGAACTCTGTCTCTGCTGTGCTCAGGCTTTCAATGCTAATGGTGTTTTTTTTGTTTGTTTGTTTTTTGTTTCTTATTTTATAGTTGGGTTAGGGTTGGGTATTGAATACTGGTTAAGTATTGTTAAGAAATGATTTGATCCACTGACATCAGTAGCCTTTTTGCTGAATGATTCCCTTATCGGTCCTTCAGTTCGGGACACCGGAGCGGCTGTTGTTTTTGAGGGTGTTTATCGGGAAAATTATCGTATCTCTTGATCCCTTGATTGCAGCCTGCAGCGGGTCTGCTTGAAGCAGCGAAGCAGCGCTCCGACCCACTCTTCTCTGCTTCACTGCTTTTCAGTAGCAGCAGGTCCGCAATTTCTTCATAAACCCCTCTCAAAGCCATTTAAAGATATCACTCGTGAGTCATCTTTGTGTGGATTAAACTCACGAACTGGGACTCTTGTCTTGTTGTGGGCAAGAATCGAAACAAGAATCGTCTTCCGTTCCACACCGGAGTTTTACGCAATGGTTGTCTGGCATGAGCACCAACTGGTACGTAAACTGAAGTTGTCCATCAGGTAAAGAAAATAATAATAATAATAATAATAATAATTGTAGTAATAATAATAATATCCTCTGTTTTGTGGGACTAAGTACACATCTTCAAAGAGCAGCTCAGAGCGAATCACCATTTTAAATCAAGTGACACCTGTTTCCAAATGTTACTACACAAACAGTAAACTACAACCAACCAAAACTGCCTTTTTTCCTCCCAAAATGAGATGTCCTCTGTTTTTTACGAATTACATCCTGACATGCAGTGCAGCCGGCTGAAGAGCTCAGCTCAGAGCCTATGGAGTTACATTTGTGTCATTAACAAAAAAACTACAGATTTTGTTTATTTATATTTCTGTCCAGCGATCTCGGATCCATCATGTACATCAAGGATCCTGTGACCATGTGCAGATTTTAATTTTTATATATGTCCAGAGATCCAGCGTTCAGTGACCAATTTCATATTTATTTACTTTAAGACTCAGTAAAATGTTGTTGACATAGAAAATCTATAAAGCCTACTTTTAGTACACAGAAAATTCACAAGAGGTATTGATAAGGGAATCGATAAAGAATTGGATCAATAAGCAGAATTGATAATGGCATCGATATTGATAAAATCTTATCAATACCCATCCCTAGGTTAAATTTGACATGCAGAGCCTCCACATGCACGTGACAGCGGGAGCTTGCCTCTCTGCAAGGCTGTATAATTACAGTGTATCTGGAAAATATTCCACTTTTTTTTTTCCCCCTGAAAATTCTACACATAATACCCCGTAATGTCCTTGAGTGGGCCAGTCAGAGCCAGACCTGAATTCGATTGAATGTCTCTGGAGAGATCTGAAAATGTCTGTGCACCGACACTCTTCATCCAACCTGATGGAGCTTGAGAGGTGCTGCAAAGAAGAATGGACAAAATTGCCCAAAGATCTTGTGGCATCATATTCAAGAAACCTTGAGGCTGTAATTGCAGCCAGTGGTGCATCAACAAAGTATTCAGCAAAGTGTGATTTCTTAGGTTTCTTCTTTTTAATACATTTAAAATAAAAAACGTTTCATGGTGTCACAATGGGTTGTTGTGAGTAGAATTTTGAGGGAAAAAATAAATTTACTCCATTTTGGAATAAGTCTGTAACATAAACTGTGGTAAAAAAAAAAGTGCTGTGAATACTTTCCAGATGCACTGTAATTTTTTTTAAATGGGCTGTGTGACCAGAGCTGCTGCATTTGTGATTTTTTTTTTTTTTTTTTTTTTTCCCCACAGCTGCATCAAAATTAATGCAGTCGTCACTTTAAAATCAAGCCACCATGGCACAGAATCATACTTTTTTTAAACTTGTTCAATTCGGGTTAGGGTTATAGGATACCTGTGTTGTCCAATCAGATTTTCTGCTTCCTGGACAACGTTTAATGTTAGCGTGTCAGTGCAGCTTTTGGGTGTGTTAGAGGTTAGAACAATGCATTACTTCATATATTTATTGCGTTACTGACATGGGTTGCAGTCTCAGCGGAATCATTGACTAATAATAAAACATATTTAGATGCTGAATCCTGTATTTGAGTGAATCAGTTCAATTCTAGATACTTTTTTGCTTGAAATCTTGTTTAATTTTGATTTGGCTACTTTCACAAAGGTTTGAAACTGAAGAATTGCATGCTGACTTGCTTTTACAAGTCAGCAGTCTTTTACACTTCCACCAGGGAAGTGATGGTCAAGAGGTTTAAGTGGTGGGCTTGTTACTAAAGGATCCTTTGTTCAAACCCCCATCAGGCCGAGAAATCACAAAGGGCTCTTGGGCAAGTTCCTTAATCCCTAAATATCTCCCGAAGGGCAGTTGAGCTGCCTTGCATGGCAGCACCTTGACATCTGTCTGAATATGTGAATGTGAGCCATCATTGTAAAGCGCATTGACCAGTCTATTTACTCATTCTCTCTCTACTTGATCCTCTCCACCTCTTTGTCTCTTGTGCCGTCTTTCAAGTGCCACAGCAGCCTTCTCAGAGGGATTGGTTGCCAGGAGACGAGATTTGCTCCCTATTGTATGGCAACAAAGGTAGAGGGGGTTGATGAGGGTGGGGGTTACAATCAGCAGGGCCGGGGAGAATTGGAGACCTTTGGGACTCGAACTCCACAATTGTGGGTGTGTGAGAGAGGAAGGGGGGGATGGAGGTGGGGCTTAGTGGGTGAGTCAGGGAATGAATAGCAGTGGGGGTGTATGTTGGAATGAGGGTACACCCTGAATTTCTTTTGCTCAGCTCTGGTCTCCCAACAAGCCTGCTGGGATGCGATGTGGGGGAGACTGGGGAGAGAAAAAGAGATGCTTACGGAGGCATCCGTGTTATTAAGACAGACTTGGTAATTACCAAGCTTGTCCTTCGCTGCTGCTCGCCTCACCTATTACACTCACAAACAAACAGTAGGACACTCGTTCCAGTAGCACAAGCTGATCTCACAGAAATCTGTGTGCCTGGTTTGCATGCGTGACTTAATTTCCCAGCAGCCAGTTCTTCTTAGTTGTGCCAATCTCATGAACTCTGATAACCTGATATGTTATCAGCCTACTGCGCGAGGAGAAAGGTAACTTTTACACTGATGTCATTACTCTAACTAAAGCGTGAGTGCCTGTTAGGAAGGTGTCGTAGCACGGACCCACAACAGGGGGCGCAAATGAACGGACAATGAATAAGCCAAAAAGTAACAATTTAATGTTGTGATAATACACAACTAAATTCACAGAAATTTGCACAGTCAATTGACACCAGGTGACGTGTGGGCAGGCTCGAAGATAGAAGACCCCCGACGAGAGAGAAGCTGCGTCCCACACGGCTTCCACCACCAACGGTCTGAAGAACACCGGAGCCGCCAAGTCCCGAGTCCCCAGGTGGCCTCTGTCTTCGGCTGTCGACCCTGGTACTGCTGGCAGAAAGCAGAGATAAGATGAATGAGTGAGTCCGCACACTCAGTAATCCACAGTCTATACACAGTTAGGAGGGAGCACCTCCACCTCCAATCACACACTCGTGCAGCTCCTGGTTAACCACTTATCTGGGTTGGAGTGTGAGGCGAAGCCGTCGCTGTCACACCAAACGCCAATCCCACAGACAAGGAAAACCACCAGGAAAACGGCTGCAACAGAAGTTCAGATTATTACACAACGTATGTGTCAGCAGAGAAATTACCTCTTCAGTAGTTGTGATTTCTCGGCGAGGAGGTGGAGTTGCAGTCCAGCTTTTATGGTGGTGATGATGATGATGAATGAGTGACAGCTGGTGCAGGGGATGAATGACAGCTGTCACTTCTTCTGGGTCTGGCGCCCTCTCGTGCTTGGAGCCCGCACTCCAAGCAGGGCGCCCTCTGGTGGTGGTGGGCCAGCAGTACCTCCTCTTCAGCGGCCCACATAACAAGTGCCAGCTTCTATAAGTCTTTATGCAGAGCGCTGCCTCGCTGTGGCAGAGACTTTGAGGTCTGCAAGAAAGGTCATTGTTACTCTGAGTCACATGAGGCACACAGTTGACACGCTGCATGGAATTGCCCGTTTTTCTTAGTTGACGCTTTCTGATTAAAAGAGCAATTAAAGATTTTCGACCGCAACAGTAGAGTTAGATTTTCAATTGAAGAGTTCAGATGCAAAATCCAGTGTCTACTGAGAAAAATAGTTTAAAATAGAAAGCTAAAAAAAAAATGTATTTGAACATGCATGAATTTCCTTAAATGAAATGAAAATGGTAGGAATGGGAAAGTGTGTCCAAATTTTTCATTGGTAGTGTATGTTCACATTTTGCATACAGCCAAATGCATGTTGGTCTCAACAAAAGTAAGTGGTTTTGGAGATACTGGGTTATGCACCTGAACTCTTCAATTCCATGTCATTTTTCTGGTCATTTTGAGTAGTTTGACATCTTGGCTTTCAAGGACTTTCTAGACTCGGCCATCAGAAGTGTTTCTGCATACGGTGAACATGTCTCTTTAAGATTTAGAGATACCTGGAAAACGCTTATGGGGACAGGAAGCACCTAGACAGAGGGGTTTGGTGATGCACATAAGTTTGAAGGAGAATTAGGGTCCAGGTGCTTACCGTTTTGCTGTGTGGTTGTAAATCTTGCATGATAACCAGTGACCTAAGGTGAGGACTCGATGTCTTTGAAGCTAGGTGTCTTTGGAGGATCCTTATGTAACACCAGAATGACATGATGACAGACGATTATTTAGGGAGACTCAGATGAGGTGTAATACTTGCATTATGAAGGAACATCAGGTAAGACATGTTGGCCATGTGGTATGTTTCTCTGCAGTGGCAGAGAAACATGTTACTGCAAAATTACTGCAGTTATCAGCAGTTATCACTTTAAAAACAAGTCACCATGACAGAAAATCAGACTTATGTAATCTTTCCAATTATTCAGTGGTTGATATGCATGCCGAACCTTGGGGGGGTCCCTTGACCCTTATGGATAAACTGTGATCCGTTGCGCCCCTACACAAAAGGAATTAACATGAAATCCTTTGAGGTGCCTTCTCCTTTTGTGTGCCACTGTTTTGTGAGGTTCTGCAAGGATCTGTTTTGGGCCACATTTTGTTTCCATATATTTGCTACTCCTGGGGCAAATCTTATGTAACAGAGCCTTCAAATGCTGAGAATTTCCCTTTGAAAGGTGAAAAAAGTGATGCAGTCTTTCTTTTCCTAGCTGAGACAGCTAACTGAAATCAGCACATTTCTTCCTTCTGCTCTTAGAAAAGGTTAGACTTACATCTTTATATATATGTATATACACTCAACAAAAATATAAACGCAACACTTTTGGTTTTGCTCCCATTTTATATGAGATGAACTCAAAGATCTAAAACTTTTTCCACATACACAATATCACAATATCACAACTGTTTGTTGTGATTTGGCGCTATATAAAAAAAAAAAAATTGATTGATTTCCCTCAAATATTGTTCACAAACCAGTCTAAATCTGTGATAGTGAGCACTTCTCCTTTGCTGAGATAATCCATCCCACCTCACAGGTGTGCCATATCAAGATGCTGATTAGACACCATGATTAGTGCACAGGTGTGCCTTAGACTGCCCACAATAAAAGGCCACTCTGAAAGGTGCAGTTTTGTTTTATTGGGGAGGGATACCAGTCAGTATCTGGTGTGACCACCATTTGCCTCATACAGTGCAACACATCTCCTTCGCATAGAGTTGATCAGGTTGTCAATTGTGGCCTGTGGAATGTTGGTCCACTCCTCTTCAATGGCTGTGCGAAGTTGCTGGATATTGGCAGGAACTGGTACACGCTGTCATATACACCGGTCCAGAGCATCCCAAACATGCTCATTGGGTGACATGTCAGGTGAGTATGCCGGCCTTGCAAGAACTGGGACATTTTCAGCTTCCAAGAATTGTGTACAGATCCTTGCAACATGGGGCTGTGCATTATCCTGCTGCAACATGAGGTGATGTTCTTGGATGTATGGCACAACAATGGGCCTCAGGATCTCGTCACGGTATCTCTGTGCATTCAAAATGCCATCAATAAAATGCACCTGTGTTCTTCATCCATAACAGACGCCCCATACCAGGGGTAGGCAACCTGTTCCAGCAAGAGCCATGAGGGTGCAGGTTTTCTTTGCAGCCACTGACTCCACCAGGTGATTTCACTGATTAACTGATTCCATCTGCTCAAAGTGATATTAATCAGTAAAATCACCTGGTGGAGTCAGTGGCTGCAAAGAAAACCTGCACCCTCATGGCTCTTGCTGGAACAGGTTGCCTACCCCTGCCCCATACCATAACCCCACCGCCACCATGGGCCACTCGATCCACAACATTGACATCAGAAAACCGCTCACCCACACGACGCCACACACGCTGTCTGCCATCTGCCCTGAACAGTGTGAACCGGGATTCATCCGTGAAGCGAACACCTCTCCAACGTGCCAAACGCCACGATGTACTGCCAAATTCTCTGAAACGCCTTTGGAGACGGCTTATGGTAGAGAAATGAACATTCAATACGCGAGCAACAGCTCTGGTTGACATTCCTGCTGTCAGTATGCCAATTGCACGCTCCCTCAAATCTTGCAACATCTGTGGCATTGTGCTGTGTGATAAAACTGCACCTTTCAGAGTGGTCTTTTATTGTGGGCAGTCTAAGGCACACCTGTGCACTAATCATGGTGTCTAATCAGCATCTTGATATGGCACACCTGTGAGGTGGGATGGATTATCTCAGCAAAGGAGAAGTGCTCACTATCACAGATTTCGACTGGTTTGTGAACAATATTTGAGGGAAATGGTGATATTGTGTATGTGGAAAAAGTTTTAGATCTTTGAGTTCATCTCATACAAAATGGGAGCAAAACCAAAAGTGTTGCGTTTATATTTTTGTTGAGTGTATATATAAAATATATTTTGCCCAGAATCAACTATTACAATGCACTCTTCTCTGTTGCACTCTCCGCCGTTACAAAATGTTAAATATTACAAGTGTGTACATCTTTCCCCTGTCCAGACATTTTGATTACAGAAATATTCAGCTTGATTTAATGAATCTTAGCTCAGTTCACCATACAATGTCAATTTCTTCCATACCAGATTTTCCACCAGATTTTGTTGACTTGTCTAAAGAAAAATGGCTGTAAAAGTGATGACTTGTATTAACAAAAATCCTTGTATTTAGTTTGTCCGGTTACTTATGGCCTCTGAAAATGGAGCTCTCTGTATAAAAGTGACTGTCACTCCTAAATAATGAATGCAGTATTTTTGTTAAGCTCCTTGACTTAACAGTTAATCTTGGAAGTTGCATCTTGATTGTTTTATTTCAGCTGGTGTACAGAGGCAAAATTACAAAAATTGTCACTGTTCAAATACTTATGGGCCTGGCTGTATGCTTGTCTTCTCCAGTCCATCAGTGATTAGAGCAGAGAAAAGCAATGTCACAGAATCAAGCACTGTCCTGCAAAAGTACTATGGCAATGATCTTTACGCATGGCTGAAGCTCTTTATACCATTGTATCGATTATTTTCAAAGATCAATGAAAAAAGTAAGTGAATATAAGCATTAGCAGGTCCAGCAACACCAGTAATCATGTATGACTGTGTCTATTTATGGCAGCCATATACAGTGCATCCTGAACGTATTCACAGTGCTTCACTTTTTCATCATTTTATGTTACAGACTTATTCCAGAATGGATGAAATTATTTTTTTCCTCAAAATTCTACACACAGTAATAATGACCAGGGTTGGGAAGATTACTTTAAAAATGTATTCCAATACAGTTATTAGTAACATAATCCAAGTACCATAATATTAAAGTAATGTGATTACTTTCAATTACTTCTGGATTACTCAAATATCAAATATGCTAATACAGACAAAAGAAACTAAATATAAATAGTCTTGACCACATAGTACAGTTTATTAAGCAAAAATCAAACTGTTTCTTTTCCATGGCATGTGCTCTGTTTTACTTCATATTATGAATTAAGAGCACCACAATATTGTTTTAAACACACCCAGTGTTCACCTGCTAAATTTTCAACAAAAAATGCCAAACAAATGAAGGATAATGAAAACTCAGGCGTGTGCGGATGAATTTGTAATTAAAAGTGGCAGAACAAAAAAAGTCTGCTACTTGTTCAGTAAATTCGCACCATGTTTAACATATCAGTCCACTTATTGAACTTTCAAAATAAGAACAAAAGCATAATGAAAACCATTAAGTAAATCCTGTCAGTAAGGAGGCGTGGTCACCATTTTAATTCCGGGCAAGTTAGTGATTTGCGTGCACAGAAGTTCTAGAAACAGGTGGAATATGCCGGAAAGCTGCGCATGTTGGCAAAGTCACAAACGGAGGAACAAGGGAGACAATATTTCCTTCCATAAGTAAGTGGTTTTGGTTCTTCTTGTCACTTTGTCCCTGATATTTGGATGATAAACAGTGATGTTTCCTGCCGTGTCGCCCGATGACACGGACCATTAACTCTTCACTTATGTCTAGTTGATATTTTCCACTGCTAGACCAATGTCTAGTTAAAATACTTGTCATTAGTGATTAAAATTGTTCGATAAGACTGGGGATTTTTTTTAATGAGATAATGACCCGCGCTGTGCCGCTCACAGTCACACCCGCACACAGGGATGTCTACCCACACCACTGACTTCATGAATGAAACTCAGTCAATAAAGGATACTTGTGTAAAAATATAATATGTATATAAATGTATTGTGATGGTTTTAGGAGCCGCGCTGCGTTGAACACAGCAGCAGCTCAGCAGCTTGAACAGCGCAGATCCATGTAACTTTCAACACTAATATTTGAGAATGTGTGTGTGTCAGAGTAAGTTTAATACTTTTGTGACATAATTTAATGTCATTTAATTTTACTGGCTCGATAACCAGGTCAAAATGGTATTTTTTAACATGTATTTTGCGAGCATTTTTCTGAGTGTGTTCAGTCGCAGATCTCCATTGAAAATGCATTAACATCCTGGAACTTCATCAGTATTTTGCCCGGTTAGGAGACGTCATGTCGCTGTGCGTGAAGGGACAATTTCATTTCAAAGAAAAAAAAAACATTAGATACAGATAATATCATAAAATGTATTAAAATTGTAATCCCGCGAACTAATCCCCATTTTTACTAAATCAATCAATCAATCAATTTTTTTTATATAGCGCCAAATCACAACAAACAGTTGCCCCAAGGCGCTTTATATTGTAAGGCAAGGCCATACAATAATTATGTAAAACCCCAACGGTCAAAACGACCCCCTGTGAGCAAGCACTTGGCTACAGTGGGAAGGAAAAACTCCCTTTTAACAGGAAGAAACCTCCAGCAGAACCAGGCTCAGGGAGGGGCAGTCTTCTGCTGGGACTGGTTGGGGCTGAGGGAGAGAACCAGGAAAAAGACATGCTGTGGAGGGGAGCAGAGATCGATCACTAATGATTAAATGCAGAGTGGTGCATACAGAGCAAAAAGAGAAAGAAACAGTGCATCATGGGAACCCCCCAGCAGTCTACGTCTATAGCAGCATAACTAAGGGATTGTTCAGGGTCACCTGATCCAGCCCTAACTATAAGCTTTAGCAAAAAGGAAAGTTTTAAGCCTAATCTTAAAAGTAGAGAGGGTGTCTGTCTCCCTGATCTGAATTGGGAGCTGGTTCCACAGGAGAGGAGCCTGAAAGCTGAAGGCTCTGCCTCCCATTCTACTCTTACAAACCCTAGGAACTACAAGTAAGCCTGCAGTCTGAGAGTGAAGCGCTCTATTGGGGTGATATGGTACTACGAGGTCCCTAAGATAAGATGGGACCTGATTATTCAAAACCTTATAAGTAAGAAGAAGAATTTTAAATTCTATTCTAGAATTAACAGGGAGCCAATGAAGAGAGGCCAATATGGGTGAGATATGCTCTCTCCTTCTAGTCCCCGTCAGTACTCTAGCTGCAGCATTTTGAATTAACTGAAGGCTTTTCAGGGAACTTTTAGGACAACCTGATAATAATGAATTACAATAGTCCAGCCTAGAGGAAATAAATGCATGAATTAGTTTTTCAGCATCACTCTGAGACAAGACCTTTCTGATTTTAGAGATATTGCGTAAATGCAAAAAAGCAGTCCTACATATTTGTTTAATATGCGCTTTGAATGACATATCCTGATCAAAAATGACTCCAAGATTTCTCACAGTATTACTAGAGGTCAGGGTAATGCCATCCAGAGTAAGGATCTGGTTAGACACCATGTTTCTAAGATTTGTGGGGCCAAGTACAATAACTTCAGTTTTATCTGAGTTTAAAAGCAGGAAATTAGAGGTCATCCATGTCTTTATGTCTGTAAGACAATCCTGCAGTTTAGCTAATTGGTGTGTGTCTTCTGGCTTCATGGATAGATAAAGCTGGGTATCATCTGCATAACAATGAAAATTTAAGCAATACCGTCTAATAATACTGCCTAAGGGAAGCATGTATAAAGTGAATAAAATTGGTCCTAGCACAGAACCTTGTGGAACTCCATAATTAACTTTAGTCTGTGAAGAAGATTCCCCATTTACATGAACAAATTGTAATCTATTAGACAAATATGATTCAAACCACCGCAGCGCAGTGCCTTTAATACCTATGGCATGCTCTAATCTCTGTAATAAAATTTTATGGTCAACAGTATCAAAAGCAGCACTGAGGTCTAACAGAACAAGCACAGAGATGAGTCCACTGTCCAAGGCCATAAGAAGATCATTTGTAACCTTCACTAATGCTGTTTCTGTACTATGATGAATTCTAAAACCTGACTGAAACTCTTCAAATAGACCATTCCTCTGCAGATGATCAGTTAGCTGTTTTACAACTACCCTTTCAAGAATTTTTGAGAGAAAAGGAAGGTTGGAGATTGGCCTATAATTAGCTAAGATAGCTGGGTCAAGTGATGGCTTTTTAAGTAATGGTTTAATTACTGCCACCTTAAAAGCCTGTGGTACATAGCCAACTAACAAAGATAGATTGATCATATTTAAGATCGAAGCATTAAATAATGGTAGGGCTTCCTTGAGCAGCCTGGTAGGAATGGGGTCTAATAAACATGTTGATGGTTTGGATGAAGTAACTAATGAAAATAACTCAGACAGAACAATCGGAGAGAAAGAGTCTAACCAAATACCGGCATCACTGAAAGCAGCCAAAGATAACGATACGTCTTTGGGATGGTTATGAGTAATTTTTTCTCTAATAGTTAAAATTTTGTTAGCAAAGAAAGTCATGAAGTCATTACTAGTTAAAGTTAATGGAATACTCAGCTCAATAGAGCTCTGACTCTTTGTCAGCCTGGCTACAGTGCTGAAAAGAAACCTGGGGTTGTTCTTATTTTCTTCAATTAGTGATGAGTAGAAAGATGTCCTAGCTTTACGGAGGGCTTTTTTATAGAGCAACAGACTCTTTTTCCAGGCTAAGTGAAGATCTTCTAAATTAGTGAGACGCCATTTCCTCTCCAACTTACGGTTATCTGCTTTAAGCTACGAGTTTGTGAGTTATACCACGGAGTCAGACACTTCTGATTTAAAGCTCTCTTTTTGAGAGGAGCTACAGCATCCAAAGTTGTCTTCAATGAGGATGTAAAACTATTGACGAGATACTCTATCTCCCTTACAGAGTTTAGGTAGCTACTCTGCACTGTGTTGGTATATGGCATTAGAGAACATAAAGAAGGAATCATATCCTTAAACCTAGTTACAGCGCTTTCTGAAAGACTTCTAGTGTAATGAAACTTATTCCCCACTGCTGGGTAGTCCATCAGAGTAAATGTAAATGTTATTAAGAAATGATCAGACAGAAGGGAGTTTTCAGGGAATACTGTTAAGTCTTCTATTTCCATACCATAAGTCAGAACAAGATCTAAGATATGATTAAAGTGGTGGGTGGACTCATTTACTTTTTGAGCAAAGCCAATAGAGTCTAATAATAGATTAAATGCAGTGTTGAGGCTGTCATTCTCAGCATCTGTGTGGATGTTAAAATCGCCCACTATAATTATCTTATCTGAGCTAAGCACTAAGTCAGACAAAAGGTCTGAAAATTCACAGAGAAACTCGCAGTAACGACCAGGTGGACGATAGATAATAACAAATAAAACTGTTTTTTGGGACTTCCAATTTGGATGGACAAGACTAAGAGTCAAGCTTTCAAATGAATTAAAGCTCTGTCTGGGTTTTTGATTAATTAATAAGCTGGAATGGAAGATTGCTGCTAATCCTCCTCCTCGGCCCGTGCTACGAGCATTCTGACAGTTAGTGTGACTCGGGGGTGTTGACTCATTTAAACTAACATATTCATCCTGCTGTAACCAGGTTTCTGTTAGGCAGAATAAATCAATATGTTGATCAATTATTATATCATTTACCAACAGGGACTTAGAAGAGAGAGACCTAATGTTTAATAGACCACATTTAACTGTTTTAGTCTGTGGTGCAGTTGAAGGTGCTATATTATTTTTTCTTTTTGAATTTTTATGCTTAAATAGATTTTTGCTGGTTATTGGTGGTCTGGGAGCAGGCACCGTCTCTACGGGGATGGGGTAATGAGGGGATGGCAGGGGGAGAGAAGCTGCAGAGAGGTGTGTAAGACTACAACTCTGCTTCCTGGTCCCAACCCTGGATAGTCACGGTTTGGAGGATTTAAGAAAATTGGCCAGATTTCTAGAAATGAGAGCTGCTCCATCCAAAGTGGGATGGATGCCGTCTCTCCTAACAAGACCAGGTTTTCCCCAGAAGCTTTGCCAATTATCTATGAAGCCAATTATCTAAATATACCTGTAATCTGAATACGTCTTTTTTCTGTAACTGTAGCGGAATACAGTTACCTTTTTTTTGTATCCTAATTACGTAAAGCTGTTACATGTATTCCGTTGCTCCCCAAGCCTGATAATGACAATGTGAAAAAAATTTTTCTTTAGATTTTTGCAAATTTATTAAAAAATTAAAAACTAAGAAATCACATGTACAGAAGTATTCAGAGCCTTTGCCATGAAGCTCATAACTGAGCTCAGGTGCCTCCTGTTTCCACTGATCATCCTTGAGATGTTTCTCCAGCTTAATTGGAGTCCATTTGGATTAAATTCAGTTGATTGGACATGATTTGGAAAGACACGCCTGTTTACATACATATAAGGTCCCACAGCTGACCGTGCATGCCAGAGCACAGACTAAGCATGAAGTCAAAGGAATTGTCTGTAGACCTCAGAGACAGGATTGTCTTGAGGGACAAATCTGGGAAAGGGTACAGAAACATTTTTGCTGCTTTGAAGGTCCCAATGAGCAGAGAGACCTCCATCATACATAAATCGAAGAAGTTCAGATCCACCAGGACTCTTCCTGGAGCTGGCTGCCCATCAGAACTGAGCGATCAGGCAGAAGGGCAAGGAGGTGACCAAGAACCTGATTGTCACTCTGTCAGAGCTCCAGCATGAAAGAGGAGAACCTTCCAGAAGGGCAGCCGTCTCTGGGGCAATTCACCAATCAGGCCTGTGTGATAGTGCGGCCAGACAGAAGCCACTCCTTTGTAAAAGGCACTCTCAGATCATGAGAAACAAAATTCTCTGTTCTGTTGGGCTGTCACGATTAGGAATTTCTGGAGACGATTAATTGTCAGGCAAATAATTGCGATTGATGATTATTTTGTCTATTTTTTTTTTTCTTTTTTCCCTTCTTTATATTCTACTATCGCAGTATGATTACACAACTCTGGAAGAACGTTTGGCTTCTCTGAGTGGAGAAACTGGGAATAGTGCAACATTTTTATTTTTATCTTCATTTTACATATAGTCCCAACTTTTTCTGATTTGTGGTTGTTTCTGTTGCATTTCTGAAATTATAGAAGTGCTATAAAGAACAGTGTTAACATTTTATTGTGTTTTAAAACTTTGTGGAGCAAATGCAAACACCAAACTCTTATAAAGAAGGAAAAAATACCTGGTCATGTTCAGGAAAACTGATATAAACTGAACAGAACAGTGCAGGCTGATTACACTCCCTTTTTTTTTTTTTTTTGTATAAATAAATCAGAATACAATAAGAGGCAACTCACTTTGAAATAATTAAAACATATAGCTGCAGCTTAATAACTTTGAAAAACAACAGAAATCAGCAGCTTGTATTTTTATTCTGACTCCAGTTCATTTTAGTGTGATAAAGTCATCTTTTTTCTCATCAGTCACGTTTTGTGCTTGAACACGACATTAAGCTCAAGATTGAACAAATACATACCTTTGGAAAATAAACAGCTGTTAAAGTTCAGCTTTTTGTGATCTGTGCCTCTGAACATCACTGCACAGCTTTTCTGTAATTTTTGCTCAGTTCATTTATATATTCAAATTTTTTAAGGATATTTGACTGTTTATTTCATCTCATGATCTCATAAATTCAGTATATGACGTGCACATGGTGTGAACAGGACGGTGCCATCAGAACCACACCGGTAGAGTAAAGGCAGCTCTACGGTTTTGTTTTGTTTTTTTTATATATATATGTTCACTCGGATTAAAATGACTCCGCACGCACACACACACACACACACACACACACACACACACACACACACACACACACACACACACACACACACACACACACACACAGCTCCTTTGGTAAACTGCGCATTTTAAAAGGCTTTGAACAAGATGGCTGCTGTTTTAATCGGCCGTCTTATTCAAAATTTGAACGTCCAAATGACGGCAGGACGGCTCGCTGCCTAAAACTATGAATTGAGAGAAAAATCAAAGACTTAAATAAAATAAACGACTCTTCGACTACTAAATTAGTTGTCAACAATTTCAGTCGTCAACGTAGTCGTGACTAGTCGAGCCAGGCGTACAAAACCGAAATGCATCCACAGCGGTGCGTGGCTTTGGAACCAGAACCTCCTCACGCTCCGTGTTATTATCCGAGCCTCGCTAACCATCCGACCAAGACGAGAGGAAACAGAGTGAGTGAGGCAGCGTGCGGCTGCTGCACGATGACGTCAGATTCCGAGTCGTTTATGCAACTTTGTTGATAAAATAAATAATTCACAGTAATCGCGATTATGAAAAATATTTGTGAATATGAAAAATAATCGCGATTGGCGAATATTGTAATAATTGTGACTGCCCTACTGGTCTGATGAGCCAAAGATTGAACTCTTTTGCGTGAATGCCAGGTGTCATGTTTGGACGAAACCAGGCACCATCCCTACAGTGAAGCATGGTGGTGGCAGCATCATGCTGTGGGGATGTTTATCAGAAATAGGAACTGGGAGACCAGTCCAGATTGAGGGAAAGATAAATCCAGTAATATACTGAGACATCCTGGATGAAAACCTGCTCCAGAATGCTCTTGACCTCAGACTGGAGTGACGGTTCATCTTTCAGCAGGACAAGGACTCTAAGCACAAGATATCAAAGGAGTGGCTTCAGGACAACTCTGTGAGTGTCCTTGAGTGGTCCAGCCAGAGTCCAGACCTGAATCTGACTGAACATCTCTGGAGAGATCTGAAAATGGCTGTGTACCGACGCTCCACATCCAACCTGATGGAGCTTGAGAGGTGCTGCAAAGAGGAATGGACCAAACTGCCCAAAGATAGGTGCACCAAGTTTGTGGCATCATGTTCAAGAAGACCTGAGGCTGTAATTGCTGCCAAATGTGCACCAACAAAGTATTGAACAAAGAGTGTACATGTGATTCATTTAAAAAAAAAAAAAAACTTTATTATGGGGTGTTATGAGTAGAATTCTGAGGGGGGAAAATTTAATTTACTCAATTTTGGAATATGGCTGCAACATAACAAAATGTGGAAAAAGTGAATCGCTGTGAATACTTTCCATGCACTGTAGGCCATCAGTGATTCAGCATTTTGGCATAAATGTACCTTTTAAATTATCCTCACTGATTTTACTCCATAAGCATTCATAGATCTTATCTGTAGCTGTACAAAAAAATGGCACTAATCGGCAGTAATTAAAATGTTTTTGTTTATCCGATTTAGATCCGATCTAAATTGTCACTTGCCTTATTTTTGTCTCTTCACTTTACTGTAATCACATTCAATAGAAATGCTTATAATTGCATGGTCTGAATTTTGAATGTAGTCTTCTTATTGTCACACACTTTGTCTTAATAGTGATCACTTTCTGTGTGGTGAAATGTTTTTTTTTTTTATACATCATCTATACATCTGACCCTGGTCACAGCTTTTTCTTTCTTTCTTGTCTGCTTTGCATGCTTTCAGGCAACTTTTTTTTTTTCAACTAATCCAATAGACGTTATGATTAGAGTTGTAATGTGTTGACATTGAGGTACCCGAATGTACAACATGCCGCTTCGGCTGTTTTGGTGTCCTCAGAGCAGTAATATCATTAACATGCCTTTAGGCCTGCAGCTATAAAATATTTTTGAAATCGAGTATTCTAGCAATCATTGAATCGAGTATTTGGATAAAAAGTACTTTTGTGTTTTTAAATGGCATCAATAGTCCAGTGCTCTCCCTAAGCAATGCCACAATGTCATTGCGCCATCATGCACATTGTAAAATTTAGGCTGTTCCTTTCTGTTTTCCTGGGTAATTATTTTTTCACGTCTTTACAAGTTTTGGATCCTTCCCGAACCATAAGTGCAGGCTGTAGGTCCTCAGTCAGTCAGGCTGCACGTGAACGTGAGCCCAGCCTGTGAAAAATGGCTCTGGAATGCAGCTTTTCCACAAAAGCCACATTGATAAATCCGCTCTGCACTCTGTCAATGAAAACTCTGATTAAATCTGAATAAAGGCAGTTTTTGAATCAACTTGATTGACTTAAAGTGCACGTCGAGCGGAGAGCAGCCAGTGGACCAAACAGTGTGTTTTTTAAAAATATACAAACACACTGCTTCGCTTGAAATGCGCTGTCAGTTTCAGATGATCAGCATTCTCTTAAAAGGCTTTATTTTACTCTGCGTTTCGCGTTGGAAAGTTATAGCGTCTGGTGCTACATTGATTAGCTCTTACACGGCTTATGCGCATGCTCTAGTCTTCTGGGGGTTTTTTCTGGGAGCATTACAGCACCACATACAGGCCTGGCATATGTTCTACAACGTTAAACAGTGCTTCAAAGCTCATAATTTACCTCAAACATTTTTTGTAATCAAATTATTCAGGTTACTCAACTAATCATTTCAGCCCTACATTCCTTACAGTATTTTTTTTTGTAACTTCCAGCATTTAAATTGTGTACTGACAGCTTGCTGAATGCACATTGCCGTCCTCAGAAATGATAATCCACACCTTGTAGGGTCACTCACTGACGCACTCTGTCTTGATGTATTAGTCCAGTGTAGGAAAGTCCCGTCTTCTCATGGTGACTGGGGGGGAGTTGGCGGCGGTCACCTCTGGATAGTATTTCAGGGAGTTTTTAAAGCAAAATCCACAGTAACAAATTCATCTTCCCATTAAATCAAACTGATTGTCCTCCTCGTCGTTCATTTTTATTAGGCTATTAGCCTTATTAGTGAACACAACAAATTCTGCAAGTTTGTTGTTGTGTATCATGATATTTCTTTAGTTTAAATGCCTGTAAATGCCTTTCAGTGTCTGTTTTTGCACCATAAATGTTTTCATACATCCTGACAAACATACTTATTAATAAGCGTGACTTCTGTGGTATCGGCTAATGCTGAAAAAGCCTAGCTTCCTTGTTGTGCATCTGGGTATCTCTGGGTTGACGCACGCCGACAATGCCCCACAGCTCTGTCCATGATGCAGTCTATTAAGACATTTTTCTGTGCTGTATATACACTCAACAAAAATATAAACGCAACACTTTTGGTTTTGCTCCCATTTTGTATGAGATGAACTCAAAGATCTAAAACCTTTTCCACATACACAATATCACCATTTCCCTCAAATATTGTTCACAAACCAGTCTAAATCTGTGATAGTGAGCACTTCTCCTTTGCTGAGATAATCCATCCCACCTCACAGGTGTGCCATATCAAGATGCTGATTAGACACCATGATTAGTGCACAGGTGTGCCTTAGACTGCCCACAATAAAAGGCCACTCTGAAAGGTGCAGTTTTATCACACAGCACAATGCCACAGATGTCACAAGATTTGAGGGAGCGTGCAATTGGCATGCTGACAGCAGGAATGTCAACCAGAGCTGTTGCTCGTGTATTGAATGTTCATGTCTCTACCATAAGCCGTCTCCAAAGGCGTTTCAGAGAATTTGGCAGTACATCCAACCAGCCTCACAACCGCAGACCACGTGTAACCACACCAGCCCAGGACCTCCACATCCAGCATGTTCACCTCCAAGATCGTCTGAGACCAGCCACTCGGACAGCTGCTGAAACAATCGGTTTGCATAACCAAAGAATTTCTGCACAAACTGTCAGAAACCGTCTCAGGGAAGCTCATCTGCATGCTCGTCGTCCTCATCGGGGTCTCGACCTGACTCCAGTTCGTCGTCGTAACCGATTTGAGTGGGCAAATGCTCACATTCGCTGCCATTTGGCACGTTGGCGAGGTGTTCTCTTCACGGATGATGCGAAGGAGATGTGTTGCACTGCATGAGGCAAATGGTGGTCACACCAGATACTGACTGGTATCCCCCCCCCCCAATAAAACAAAACTGCACCTTTCAGAGTGGCCTTTTATTGTGGGCAGTCTAAGGCACACCTGTGCACTAATGGTGTCTAATCAGCATCTTGATATGGCACACCTGTGAGGTGGGATGGATTATCTCAGCAAAGGAGAAGTGCTCACTATCACAGATTTAGACTGGTTTGTGAACAATATTTGAGGGAAATGGTGATATTGTGTATGTGGAAAAAGTTTTAGATCTTTGAGTTCATCTCATACAAAATGGGAGCAAAACCAAAAGTGTTGCGTTTATATTTTTGTTGAGTATATGTATGTTATGCTAATTTGCCATTTGTGGAAAGCACTTTTAGGTGCTTTTGATAATGAGTCAAGATTTACTAACCTTGACCTGTGTTGATGATGCAGTCTTTGCAGATTCCATGGTTACTCTGATTACACTGAAGGAGCTGAGTGAGGGATCTGTCTGGGTGTGCATTTGTCCTGTCTCAAAACTAAGGTTCAGGCAGTCAGTGACTTTCTGAACTCAGCCATTCGAATTGTCTCTGTATGCTGCAAAGTTGTTGAACTTTTGAACTTAAGAAACTTTCTTACCTCAGCAGTAACATTCATGTCTCTCGGTCCTCAGTCTTCGAGATAAGAGAGGTGCCTGGGAAGAGCTTATGGCGTTATGAAGTTGCCTGGCAGAGGCATTTGACAGTGGCGATATCTTTGCAGGGGAATGAAGGTCCAAGTCTGTAGGATCCCAGTGCTTCCTGTCTTAAGCCACTTTCACACGCAGTTTGCATACAGTAATGTTGTGATGCATATGGAGTATGCTGGAAAATTGTGCAGATCTGGCATCATCCCTGTGTAGGCATATGGTTGCAGTCCTAGTCTTGCTGACAGTTACATATGGTTGCTTACTGCCACATATGTAACCCTTGCCACTATTTTTCTGCCTCACAGTCCACTCCTGCCTACTTTTTTTTTTTGGCATTGTGGAAATGCGCTCCACTCTCAAAACGGTACATGAACGGCACTCACGTTTCCAGACATACAGCAGGACAGCTGCTGCCTCGTCATGGCTGCATTGTTGCGCGGGGGGGGGATCTTGCATGCAGAGAGGAGAAGCTTGCCTCCATGACTGCGTGGGCACGCAGATGGATTTGATACATTGGAAAAAGTCAAAATACATTATTTCTAGGAGTTAATTGACTTTAGTAACATGCCACAATCATGAGAGAATGTAAGAAGGTGTGCATTCCATCCATGAGGAGTGGACGGTGGACATGTCCTCTTGCTGGCTATCCATCCGTGAGGAGTTAACCTGGATGTCGACATGGCCTCTCACTGGTGATTGGTCTGTGAGCAGGAGTTAATGGACTTTATTTAACTTGCCACAATCTTGAGAGAACCTGGAGGTGAAAGAAGCTGCAGCGGCGATGGGGCGCGCGGCCCATCCGTGAGGAGTTAATGGATGTGGACATGGCCTCTCGCTGGCAATCGGTCCATGAGGAGTGGACATGGACATGTCCTCTGAACATGGAAGCTCGCCTCTTCTTCTTCCATGGTTTTGAAGCTTCGCTGTCAGCTAAGTCCAGCGGGATGAATAAAATCTGTCAATCCAGGTATGTACTGATAAGGGTTTTTCACCCTGGCGTAGTGTTGTGTAGAATTACGGAGGCTTGGTGTACAGTAGCACAGTGTTGTGTAGATTCACATACAGCAGCAGAGTGTTGCGTAGACTTGGTTACAAACTGCGTACTGCAGGGAGGTGATGGTCTAGTGGTTAAGCGTTGGGCTTGAGACCAGAGGATCCTTGGTTCATATCCCAGCCTGACCAGAAAGCCAGTAAGTGCCCTTGGACAAGGTCCTTAATCCCCCAGTTGCTCCTGGTGTGTAGTGGGCGCCTTGCATGGCAGCAGCCTGACATCGGAGTGATTGATGTGTAAAGCACTTTGAGCGTCTGATGCAGATGGAAAAGCGCTGTATAAATGCAGTCCATTTTACGTTCTGCAAAAACTCGGCGTAGAGCTGCATAGCTCCGCATAGTCGGTACGTCACAATACGCAATTCTATGTGGGCCCTGATTTGAAATGGCCTTTACTGTATGGCTGTTAACATACAACACATATGCGAATGACCATTCGATAAACACCATAAAAATAGTAGTCATGAGTAATCACAATTCAACAGTTCAAATGTAACAATTCAACAACAAAAAATCCCCGCACGGTATCTTGCGACCACAAGTTCCAGTCAATGTGTTTCAATTTTGCCCAAAGGCACCACAGTTCAACAGCCTCACGTGAACCAGAAGGAGAAAGTTTTTAGTCCAACAAAGATGTGTATGTGTATATTTGGGCTGTGATTAAGAGTTGCAGAGGGGCAAACAAAAGGAAGGAAAAGGCGGCTGCACAGTGGCGCCTCCTACCAGACCAAGGCAGGAGATTCAGTTCACTTAAATTCAGGGAGATCTTCTGGAAGTCCCAAACAGCTGTTTAGGCTCGTTTAGCTCGCCATCAAACCTGGCCTGTATGAAAGACAGGACCAGTTAAAGTTTCTAGTGCACACAATTAATTAAAAATATTCAACAACATTCAAAAATACCAGTGCTAAAATTTATATTATATAAATTGCAAAGTATGTCATTGTACAATAGTTCAAAAATACATATTCTATTTGAATAAATAATATAACATTTGTCATATCAAACATTCATCTTAACTCGAGTCAATAATACCAAATTATCATCCACAGATAAAGTGTATTGCAGCTCCGGTGATTAACTGAACTGCAGATAAAGTGCAGTAGATGCATATCAAATCAATCCAACATGCGGTTAAAGTGCATTAAACAAAGGCAGTACAATAAATAACACTTTGCAACAATTTTATTTCATTAACAGGCATCATATTCAAGAGAACGGGCATATCGAATCATGCTAACCGCTTCTATAACAAACAAAGGCAGCAGCTAGGCTAAGCTAAGCAGTAGAACTAAATGGGACTTACTGATTCCATAGATTGTCAACATTCTACGCCCAGTTGTTTCACGGCACTGATAGAAGGCTCCTGCATTCCAAAAGTATATGCTTTAGTTTCAGGGGTTTAGAATATTTAGGAAAAGTGCAAATACTAAACATACCTGCAGCCTACCTGCAATGCTCGCACCCCTAACGCTCCTAACAGAAGCAAGTCACTTCCATCTCTTTATGCCAACACAGTTGGCCGCGCTAGGTCACATGACCGTGTGACGTAGTTACGTAAGAGCCAGCATGTAAGGTACAAGTAATATGGGAAAGATGCAAAATAAAAATGACAGGATTTGTCACCCAGGTTACATATATCTATAATGACTTTGTGCTAAATAAATGGGTAGTTGACTGATGACTGTCACTTGAATTGTGAGGGTTCTTTAGCATCAACATTCTGGCCATATGGCAGTTTCTCTGCATGATCCAACATGTAAGTGCCTCAGTGTTGGTGAAGGCCAACAAGATGTCCATGTTTCATCTGGCTACAACAGAGAGATGGTTATTTTCAAGAGGTGGGAATAGAATGGATGGTTGCTGTCCAGGTCTTGGTTTAGTTCCATGGATTGATGGATGGCGGGGCGTGCGGCACCAGTGCATGGTCCCAGACTTGACTTGGAACAGATGCTGATCTGGATGCTTGAACTTTAATTGCTGTGTAGAATGATCGTTGCTAATAAGTAGCTTCAAAGGCTGTGATATGTACTTTACTGATGTGTTTAGTATGCTTGTTTATGGCCGTATATTATGGCAAATAAATATGTCTACTTTCATCCTGATTGTTTCCGAATGACTGAAATAAAGTAGGGTTGGGGCCAGTCCGATCCCAGATCACTATCAGGTTCCGATACTGACGTAATTTGCAGATTGGAATTTCCCAATCCAACCTGCAAGATTTTCCAGTACTGGAGAGAAGCCTGTCTGTGAAACCTCTTTGGTGCTGCCTGCTCTCAGCTCTGTTTACTGCTGAGCAGGAGGAGAGGAAGGGAGGGGGGGGAGGGTTTCTGAGCTGAAGCTGAGCGGTTTGTTCCGCAGACAGTCGAGGGTTTTAAGCCATGGATAACAACACATTTCCGCCCGGCTCTCGGGTTCAATTGGTCCGTGCAGCCAAGAATTGTTAATATTGCGTCCCGAGGCTGTGAAAAGCTTTAACAGCTGCTCAGAGCACAGCTGAGGATGACAGCCGAACAGAGATTCACTTTGTCTGTCTGCTGAACAGGAAAATTCTTCATTAAAATCCTTCAGTATTAATCCAGAGTTACTTGTGTGAGCACCAACGGTGATGCGTTTAGAAATTTGTGGTTTATTTTACTGTTGAACGGCTTCATGTTTCCAAAAAGTATTTGTTTCCTCTTTTTGTGCTCATAAACAGTTGGTGCTTCCTTTAATTGTAATTTAATTAAATGTTGCAAAAGGCCTCAGGCTTCTGTTATTGATTAAACACCAACACCAGCCAGCAACTTTTATGACCTGCCAGAAAGGAGTGCTGATGGGGGCCTGTTTGTAATCTATCTGAAGAATTGAGCTGATCCTTTTTCTCACAGGATGCAGCTTTTTCTCCCCCTTCCGTGTGACTCTGAGAAATGACCTAGCTACTTTAAAAGCTTGACGAATTGGCACAGATTTCTGTCATGCAGACGTCAAACTGTGTTTCCAGTTTGACAGTGATGGACACGTATCTCAGTTTTGTCTGTGATGCTTGCTGCTTCTCTTACTTTTGCTCAAGGCAATAAATCGCTCTCATCAAGGGCGTCTGTCAACATCTGTGGGCTAAAATGACCAGCTGCAGTGCGAGCAGCCTGGGAATAAAACTGTTCTTGTGCTTCAGAACCACATTGAATGTTTAGTGACTCTGAGGTGGTGCGAGTGACTGAGACTGTCACTTGTATGTGCATTTTCTTGCTTGGTGTATTTTTGCACCATTCTCTTCCAGTGAGTGAGGCTTTGTTGTTGAATCATAGCTGAGGAACATGACTTGGGGAAGTGGTGGCCTAAATGTTACAAACCTGGCACAGCAACTGGGTTTGTGACCAGAAGGTCATAAGTTCAGTCCTGTGGTTGAGCAGGAAAATGTGGGTGGGGATGGTGAAAGAACAGCACTTATTCATTACTGTCGCTAAGGTGTCCTTAAGTAAAGTCCTTAATCCCAAAGTTGCTCTCGGTGTGCAACTGGCAACATTAGGGAGCATGCGAATGTGACACATCATTGTAAAGCACTTTAAATGTTTGCCTCAGAACAGAAGCCTATAAAACTCCTTCAGAGTTGGTGTCTTGGTGGCTTCCTTCTCTTGTCTCCCTCCCCAGTCACTCAGTTTTTGAGACCTACTCCAGACTGTTTGAATTTGTTCATGATTGATATAAATTAAGTTCAAGACATGTTCATTAATTTGGAAATCAATCAATCAATCAATCAATTTTTTTTTTATATAGCGCCAAATCACAACAAACAGTTGCCCCAAGGCGCTTTATATTGTAAGGCAAGGCCATACAATAATGATGTAAAACCCCAACGGTCAAAACGACCCCCTGTGAGCAAGCACTTGGCTACAGTGGGAAGGAAAAACTCCCTTTTAACAGGAAGAAACCTCCAGCAGAACCAGGCTCAGGGAGGGGCAGTCTTCTGCTGGGACTGGTTGGGGCTGAGGGAGAGAACCAGGAAAAAGACATGCTGTGGAGGGGAGCAGAGATCGATCACTAATGATTAAATGCAGAGTGGTGCATACAGAGCAAAAAGAGAAAGAAACAGTGCATCATGGGAACCCCCCAGCAGTCTACGTCTATAGCAGCATAACTAAGGGATGGTTCAGGGTCACCTGATCCAGCCCTAACTATAAGCTTTAGCAAAAAGGAAAGTTTTAAGCCTAATCTTAAAAGTAGAGAGGGTGTCTGTCTCCCTGATCTGAATTGGGAGCTGGTTCCACAGGAGAGGAGCCTGAAAGCTGAAGGCTCTGCCTCCCATTCTACTCTTACAAACCCTAGGAACTACAAGTAAGCCTGCAGTCTGAGAGCGAAGTGCTCTATTGGGGTGATATGGTACTACGAGGTCCCTAAGATAAGATGGGACCTGATTATTCAAAACCTTATAAGTAAGAAGAAGAATTTTAAATTCTATTCTAGAATTAACAGGAAGCCAATGAAGAGAGGCCAATATGGGTGAGATATGCTCTCTCCTTCCAGTCCCCGTCAGCACTCTAGCTGCAGCATTTTGAATTAACTGAAGGCTTTTCAGGGAACTTTTAGGACAACCTGATAATAATGAATTACAATAGTCCAGCCTAGAGGAAATAAATGCATGAATTAGTTTTTCAGCATCACTCTGAGACAAGACCTTTCTGATTTTAGAGATATTGCGTAAATGCAAAAAAGCAGTCCTACATATTTGTTTAATATGCGCTTTGAATGACATTTCCTGATCAAAAATGACTCCAAGATTTCTCACAGTATTACTAGAGGTCAGGGTAATGCCATCCAGAGTAAGGATCTGGTTAGACACCATGTTTCTAAGATTTGTGGGGCCAAGAACAATAACTTCAGTTTTATCTGAGTTTAAAAGCAGGAAATTAGAGGTCATCCATGTCTTTATGTCTGTAAGACAATCCTGCAGTTTAGCTAATTGGTGTGTGTCCTCTGGCTTCATGGATAGATAAAGCTGGGTATCATCTGCGTAACAATGAAAATTTAAGCAATACCGTCTAATAATACTGCCTAAGGGAAGCATATATAAAGTGAATAAAATTGGTCCTAGCACAGAACCTTGTGGAACTCCATAATTAACTTTAGTCTGTGAAGAAGATTCCCCATGTACATGAACAAATTGTAATCTATTAGACAAATATGATTCAAACCACCGCAGCGCAGTGCCTTTAATACCTATGGCATGCTCTAATCTCTGTAATAAAATTTTATGGTCAACAGTATCAAAGGCAGCACTGAGGTCTAACAGAACAAGCACAGAGATGAGTCCACTGTCCGAGGCCATAAGAAGATCATTTGTAACCTTCACTAATGCTGTTTCTGTACTATGATGAATTCTAAAACCTGACTGAAACTCTTCAAATAGACCATTCCTCTGCAGATGATCAGTTAGCTGTTTTACAACTACCCTTTCAAGAATTTTTGAGAGAAAAGGAAGGTTGGAGATTGGCCTATAATTAGCTAAGATAGCTGGGTCAAGTGATGGCTTTTTAAGTAATGGTTTAATTACTGCCACCTTAAAAGCCTGTGGTACATAGCCAACTAACAAAGATAGATTGATCATATTTAAGATCGAAGCATTAAATAATGGTAGGGCTTCCTTGAGCAGCCTGGTAGGAATGGGGTCTAATAAACATGTTGATGGTTTGGATGAAGTAACTAATGAAAATAACTCAGACAGAACAATCGGAGAGAAAGAGTCTAACCAAATACCGGCATCACTGAAAGCAGCCAAAGATAACGATACGTCTTTGGGATGGTTATGAGTAATTTTTTCTCTAATAGTTAAAATTTTGTTAGCAAAGAAAGTCATGAACTCATTACTAGTTAAAGATAATGGAATACTCAGCTCAATAGAGCTCTGACTCTTTGTCAGCCTGGCTACAGTGCTGAAAAGAAACCTGGGGTTGTTCTTATTTTCTTCAATTAGTGATGAGTAGAAAGATGTCCTAGCTTTACGGAGGGCTTTTTTATAGAGCAACAGACTCTTTTTCCAGGCTAAGTGAAGATCTTCTAAATTAGTGAGACGCCATTTCCTCTCCAACTTACGGGTTATCTGCTTTAAGCTACGAGTTTGAGAGTTATACCATGGAGTCAGACACTTCTGATTTAAAGCTCTCTTTTTCAGAGGAGCTACAGCATCCAAAGTTGTCTTCAATGAGGATGTAAAACTACTGACGAGATACTCTATCTCACTTACAGAGTTTAGGTAGCTACTCTGCACTGTGTTGGTATATGGCATTAGAGAACATAAAGAAGGAATCATATCCTTAAACCTAGTTACAGCGCTTTCTGAAAGACTTCTAGTGTAATGAAACTTATTCCCTACTGCTGGGTAGTCCATCAGAGTAAATGTAAATGTTATTAAAAAATGATCAGACAGAAGGGAGTTTTCAGGGAATACTGTTAAGTCTTCTATTTCCATACCATAAGTCAGAACAAGATCTAAGATATGATTAAAGTGGTGGGTGGACTCATTTACTTTTTGAGCAAAGCCAATAGAGTCTAATAATAGATTAAATGCAGTGTTGAGGCTGTCATTCTCAGCATCTGTGTGGATGTTAAAATCGCCCACTATAATTATCTTATCTGAGCTAAGCACTAAGTCAGACAAAAGGTCTGAAAATTCACAGAGAAACTCACAGTAACGACCAGGTGGACGATAGATAATAACAAATAAAACTGGTTTTTGGGACTTCCAATTTGGATGGACAAGACTAAGAGACAAGCTTTCAAATGAATTAAAGCTCTGTCTGGGAAATGGTCATGGACCCATCCTCTGAAAAAACTGTTATAAAAGTGACAATTTATATTAAAATAATTATTATACTCTGGTCTGACTTATCTACTGAAAAATCACACTTTAATTATGAATAATAATAATAATGACTTTTGTGTGGAAGCCTCGTAATCTGAGAAGCACATAAATGGCATAAAGAGTAAATAGGTTGTTTTCTCTTTTAAAGTTTAAATGTTGGGTATGATAGGACTCTTGGCTCACTCTGGGGCCGACGTCATCGTATACGACAGCTAAGACCAAGCTTTACTAAATTATAAATAACTTTTTAATGATATGAGATAGAAATGTCCTTTTTTTTTTTTTTTTTTTTTTTTTGTGAAAAGTTAACTCCGTGGGCTTTCCAGCCAGCCATCGGCCATCTTTGTACTCCTCATAGAAGCTGTGTGATGACATGCGCAATGTGAGTGTCCAATTGGAATTGGTTCACCATCACATGGTTTTCCAAAATCCAATCGTAGGGCAGATTTACCTCACGTGAAAAGCCAAAGATCGTTTTCAGGATTGATATGTTACTAGTTGGCCCGTTTGAATAGCCCCCTGGGTGCTCCAATGAGTACATACTATTAGTACATACTATTCCAGTGCACCCTGCGCGCCATTACGCACAGCGAAAGTGAAAGCAGACGGAGAGCCTCTGATGACAATTTCACGTGCTCAAACAAAGAGTATGTAACTATCAGGATTGCTCCACTAGTTTGCATGTGAATGTTACTGGATAACTCTGTGCTTTCTGTGCATAAAGCACTGTTTACCATATGAATGGACAACAAAACGCATCGACCATTTTGTATATATTGTTCAAAATGTGCATTTGTGTTTGTTTGAACCTTTCTGTTGTACAGTCTTTCACACAAGACCTCAAATTGCCTTTATAAAGTGTCAAAACAGTTGTTTCTTATAGTTTGCTGTGTGTTTTGAATAAATATGTGTGGAAAATTATTTTTCGCTTTATCTTTTCCTTTCTTATTTCTGATTATAAACCTTTATTACACTTATAAAACACAACAAAAGCATATATATTCTGAAAGCACAGGTTGTCCTGAAAAAGAGAGACATAAAACTTGATTGTGGGATGCAGGGAAAGCTGTTAACAGCAATAATAAAACATTTATGAGAGGTGAGTGAACTGTCCAAAAAATGCCCTCGGAACCCAGAAGGTTAAATACTCCCGTTATCAGCTAAAATATTCAGTGTTCAATGTCAGCCCAAGTCGACATCACGTATTTATTGTGTTTTTCAGCTGAAACATATTGTTTGTTTTATATATGTGTATATAAATAAATAAATATATGTAATAAATGTGTATATGTTTATATATATATATATATATATATATATATATATATATATACGAGGGCTGTCAATAAAGTAACGGTCCTTTTTATTTTTTTCAAAAACTATATGGATTTCATTCATATGTTTTTACGTCAGACATGCTTGAACCCTCGTGCGCATGCGTGAGTTTTTCCACGCTTGTCGGTGACGTCATTCGCCTGTGAGCACTCCTTGTGGGAGGAGTCGTCCAGCCCCTCGTCGGAATTCCTTTGTCTGAGAAGTTGCTGAGAGACTGGCGCGTTGTTTGATCAAAATTTTTTCTAAACCTGTGAGACACATCGAAGTGGACACGGTTCGAAAAATTAAGCTGGTTTTCAGTGAAAATTTTAACGGCTGATGAGAGATTTTGAGGTGAGACTGTCGCTTTAAGGACTTTTCACGGTGCGAGACGTCGCGCAGCGCTCTCAGGCGGCGTCATCAGCCTGTTCAAGCTGAAAACCTCCACATTTCAGGCTCTATTGATCCAGGACGTCGTGAGAGAACAGAGAAGTTTCAGAAGAAGTCGGTTTCAGCATTTTATCCGGATATTCCACTGTTAAAGGAGATTTTTTTAATGAAAGACGTGCGGACGGGTCCGCGCGTCGGGACGCAGCCGCCGCGACGCTCCGCCACAGGAAAAACACCTCTGTTGAATTGTCAATTGTCTTCCGGGGGCCAGAGCAGGCGACATTGAAGGAAATTTGAAACTGCTGGCTAAGGCTAAGCGTAAATTTGGTAAGATTGTAATTCACGTCGGCAGTAATGACACCCGGTTACGCCAATCGGAGGTCACTAAAATTAACATTAAATCGGTGTGTAACTTTGCAAAAACAATGTCGGACTCTGTAGTTTTCTCTGGGCCCCTCCCCAATCGGACTGGGAGTGACATGCTTAGCCGCATGTTCTCCTTGAATTGCTGTCTGTCTGAGTGGTGTCCAAAAAATGAGGTGGGCTTCATAGATAATTGGCAAAGCTTCTGGGGAAAACCTGGTCTTGTTAGGAGAGACGGCATCCATCCCACTTTGGATGGAGTAGCTCTCATTTCTAGAAATCTGGCCAATTTTCTTAAATCCTCCAAACCGTGACTATCCAGGGTTGGGACCAGGAAGCAGAGTTGTAGTCTTACACACCTCTCTGCAGCTTCTCTCCCCCTGCCATCCCCTCATTACCCCATCCCCGTAGAGACGGTGCCTGCTCCCAGACCACCAATAACCAGCAAAAATCTATTTAAGCATAAAAATTCAAAAAGAAAAAATAATATAGCACCTACAACTGCACCACAGACTAAAACAGTTAAATGTGGTCTATTAAACATTAGGTCTCTCTCTTCTAAGTCCCTGTTGGTAAATGATATAATAATTGATCAACATATTGATTTATTCTGCCTAACAGAAACCTGGTTACAGCAGGATGAATATGTTAGTTTAAATGAGTCAACACCCCCGAGTCACACTAACTGTCAGAATGCTCATAGCACGGGCCGGGGCGGAGGATTAGCAGCAATCTTCCATTCCAGCTTATTAATTAATCAAAAACCCAGACAGAGCTTTAATTCATTTGAAAGCTTGTCTCTTAGTCTTGTCCATCCAAATTGGAAGTCCCAAAAACCAGTTTTATTTGTTATTATCTATCGTCCACCTGGTCGTTACTGTGAGTTTCTCTGTGAATTTTCAGACCTTTTGTCTGACTTAGTGCTTAGCTCAGATAAGATAATTATAGTGGGCGATTTTAACATCCACACAGATGCTGAGAATGACAGCCTCAACACTGCATTTAATCTATTATTAGACTCTATTGGCTTTGCTCAAAAAGAAAATGAGTCCACCCACCACTTTAATCATATCTTAGATCTTGTTCTGACTTATGGTATGGAAATAGAAGACTTAACAGTATTCCCTGAAAACTCCCTTCTGTCTGATCATTTCTTAATAACATTTACATTTACTCTGATGGACTACCCAGCAGTGGGGAATAAGTTTCATTACACTAGAAGTCTTTCAGAAAGCGCTGTAACTAGGTTTAAGGATATGATTCCTTCTTTATGTTCTCTAATGCCATATACCAACACAGTGCAGAGTAGCTACCTAAACTCTGTAAGGGAGATAGAGTATCTCGTCAATAGTTTTACATCCTCATTGAAGACAACTTTGGATGCTGTAGCTCCTCTGAAAAAGAGAGCTTTAAATCAGAAGTGTCTGACTCCGTGGTATAACTCACAAACTCGTAGCTTAAAGCAGATAACCCGTAAGTTGGAGAGGAAATGGCGTCTCACTAATTTAGAAGATCTTCACTTAGCCTGGAAAAAGAGTCTGTTGCTCTATAAAAAAAGCCCTCCGTAAAGCTAGGACATCTTTCTACTCATCACTAATTGAAGAAAATAAGAACAACCCCAGGTTTCTTTTCAGCACTGTAGCCAGGCTGACAAAGAGTCAGAGCTCTATTGAGCTGAATATTCCATTAACTTTAACTAGTAATGACTTCATGACTTTCTTTGCTAACAAAATTTTAACTATTAGAGAAAAAATTACTCATAACCATCCCAAAGACGTATCGTTATCTTTGGCTGCTTTCAGTGATGGCGGTATTTGGTTAGACTCTTTCTCTCTGATTGTTCTGTCTGAGTTATTTTCATTAGTTACTTCATCCAAACCATCAACATGTTTATTAGACCCCATTCCTACCAGGCTGCTCAAGGAAGCCCTACCATTATTTAATGCTTCGATCTTAAATATGATCAATCTATCTTTGTTAGTTGGCTATGTACCACAGGCTTTTAAGGTGGCAGTAATTAAACCATTACTTAAAAAGCCATCACTTGACCCAGCTATCTTAGCTAATTATAGGCCAATCTCCAACCTTCCTTTTCTCTCAAAAATTCTTGAAAGGGTAGTTGTAAAACAGCTAACTGATCATCTGCAGAGGAATGGTCTATTTGAAGAGTTTCAGTCAGGTTTTAGAATTCATCATAGTACAGAAACAGCATTAGTGAAGGTTACAAATGATCTTCTTATGGCCTCGGACAGTGGACTCATCTCTGTGCTTGTTCTGTTGGACCTCAGTGCTGCTTTTGATACTGTTGACCATAAAATTTTATTACAGAGATTAGAGCATGCCATAGGTATTAAAGGCACTGCGCTGCGGTGGTTTGAATCATATTTGTCTAATAGATTACAATTTGTTCATGTAAATGGGGAATCTTCTTCACAGACTAAAGTTAATTATGGAGTTCCACAAGGTTCTGTGCTAGGACCAATTTTATTCACTTTATACATGCTTCCCTTAGGCAGTATTATTAGACGGTATTGCTTAAATTTTCATTGTTACGCAGATGATACCCAGCTTTATCTATCCATGAAGCCAGAGGACACACACCAATTAGCTAAACTGCAGGATTGTCTTACAGACATAAAGACATGGATGACCTCTAATTTCCTGCTTTTAAACTCAGATAAATCTGAAGTTATTGTACTTGGCCCCACAAATCTTAGAAACATGGTGTCTAACCAGATCCTTACTCTGGATGGCATTACCCTGACCTCTAGTAATACTGTGAGAAATCTTGGAGTCATTTTTGATCAGGATATGTCATTCAAAGCGCATATTAAACAAATATGTAGGACTGCTTTTTTGCATTTACGCAATATCTCTAAAATCAGAAAGGTCTTGTCTCAGAGTGATGCTGAAAAACTAATTCATGCATTTATTTCCTCTAGGCTGGACTATTGTAATTCATTATTATCAGGTTGTCCTAAAAGTTCCCTAAAAAGCCTTCAGTTAATTCAAAATGCTGCAGCTAGAGTACTGACGGGGACTAGAAGGAGAGAGCATATCTCACCCATATTGGCCTCTCTTCATTGGCTTCCTGTTAATTCTAGAATAGAATTTAAAATTCTTCTTCTTACTTATAAGGTTTTGAATAATCAGGTCCCATCTTATCTTAGGGACCTCGTAGTACCATATCACCCCAATAGAGCGCTTCGCTCTCAGACTGCAGGCTTACTTGTAGTTCCTAGGGTTTGTAAGAGTAGAATGGGAGGCAGAGCCTTCAGCTTTCAGGCTCCTCTCCTGTGGAACCAGCTCCCAATTCAGATCAGGGAGACGGACACCCTCTCTACTTTTAAGATTAGGCTTAAAACTTTCCTTTTTGCTAAAGCTTATAGTTAGGGCTGCATCAGGTGACCCTGAACCATCCCTTAGTTATGCTGCTATAGACGTAGACTGCTGGGGGGTTCCCATGATGCACTGTTTCTTTCTCTTTTTGCTCTGTATGCACCACTCTGCATTTAATCATTAGTGATCGATCTCTGCTCCCCTCCACAGCATGTCTTTTTCCTGGTTCTCTCCCTCAGCCCCAACCAGTCCCAGCAGAAGACTGCCCCTCCCTGAGCCTGGTTCTGCTGGAGGTTTCTTCCTGTTAAAAGGGAGTTTTTCCTTCCCACTGTAGCCAAGTGCTTGCTCACAGGGGGTCGTTTTGACCGTTGGGGTTTTACATAATTATTGTATGGCCTTGCCTTACAATATAAAGCGCCTTGGGGCAACTGTTTGTTGTGATTTGGCGCTATATAAAAAAATTGATTGATTGATTGATTGCTTTTTTGCATTTACACAATATCTCTAAAATCAGAAAGGTCTTGTCTCAGAGTGATGCTGAAAAACTAATTCATGCATTTATTTCCTCTAGGCTGGACTATTGTAATTCATTATTATCAGGTTGTCCTAAAAGTTCCCTAAAAAGCCTTCAGTTAATTCAAAATGCTGCAGCTAGAGTACTGACGGGGACTAGAAGGAGAGAGCATATCTCACCCATATTGGCCTCTCTTCATTGGCTTCCTGTTAATTCTAGAATAGAATTTAAAATTCTTCTTCTTACTTATAATGTTTTGAATAATCAGGTCCCATCTTATCTTAGGGACCTCGTAGTACCATATCACCCCAATAGAGCGCTTCGCTCTCAGACTGCAGGCTTACTTGTAGTTCCTAGGGTTTGTAAGAGTAGAATGGGAGGCAGAGCCTTCAGCTTTCAGGCTCCTCTCCTGTGGAACCAGCTCCCAATTCAGATCAGGGAGACAGACACCCTCTCTACTTTTAAGATTAGGCTTAAAACTTTCCTTTTTGCTAAAGCTTATAGTTAGGGCTGGATCAGGTGACCCTGAACCATCCCTTAGTTATGCTGCTATAGACGTAGACTGCTGGGGGGTTCCCATGATGCACTGTTTCTTTCTCTTTTTGCTCTGTATGCACCACTCTGCATTTAATCATTAGTGATCGATCTCTGCTCCCCTCCACAGCATGTCTTTTTCCTGGTTCTCTCCCTCAGCCCCAACCAGTCCCAGCAGAAGACTGCCCCTCCCTGAGCCTGGTTCTGCTGGAGGTTTCTTCCTGTTAAAACGGAGTTTTTCCTTCCCACTGTAGCCAAGTGCTTGCTCACAGGGGGTCGTTTTGACCGTTGGGGTTTTACATAATTATTGTATGGCCTTGCCTTACAATATAAAGCGCCTTGGGGCAACTGTTTGTTGTGATTTGGCGCTATATAAAAAAATTGATTGATTGATTGAATAGACCACATTTAACTGTTTTAGTCTGTGGTGCAGTTGAAGGTGCTATATTATTTTTGCTTTTTGAATTTTTATGCTTAAATAGATTTTTACTGGTTATTGGTGGTCTGGGAGCAGGCACCGTCTCTACGGGGATGGGGTAATGAGGGGATGGCAGGGGGAGAGAAGCTGCAGAGAGGTGTGTAAGACTGCAACTCTGCTTCCTGGTCCCAACCCTGGATAGTCACGGTTTGGAGGATTTAAGAAAATTGGCCAGATTTCTAGAAATGAGAGCTGCTCCATCCAAACTGGGATGGATGCCGTCTCTCCTAACAAGACCAGGTTTTCCCCAGAAGCTTTGCCAATTATCTATGAAGCCCACCTCATTTTTTGGACACCACTCAGATAGCCAGCAATTCAAGGAGAACATGTGGCTAAACATGTCACTCCCGGTCCGATTGGGGAGGGGCCCAGAGAAAACTACAGAGTCCAACATTGTTTTTGCAAAGTTACACACCGATTCAATGTTAATTTTAGTGACCTCCGATTGGCGTAACCGGGTGTCATTACTGCCGACGTGAATTACAATCTTACCAAATTTACGCTTAGCCTTAGCCAGCAGTTTCAAATTTCCTTCAATGTCGCCTGCTCTGGCCCCCGGAAGACAATTGACTATGGTTGCTGGTGTCTCTAACTTCACATTTCTCAAAACAGAGTCGCCAATAACCAGAGTTTGATCCTCGGCGGGTGTGTCGCCGAGTGGGGTAAAACGGTTAGAAATGTGAACGGGTTGGCGGTGTACACGGGGCTTCTGTTTAGGGCTACGCTTCCTCCTCACAGTCACCCAGTCAGCCTGCTTTCCCGGCTGCTCGGGATCTGCCAGAGGGAAACTAACGGCGGCTAAGCTACCTTGGTCCGCACCTACTACAGGGGCCTGTCTAGAATTTTCCACGGTGCAGAGCCGAGTCTCCAATTCGCCCAGCCTGGCCTCCAAAGCTACGAATAAGCTACACTTATTACAAGTACCATTACTGCTAAAGGAGGCCGAGGAATAACTAAACATTTCACACCCAGAGCAGAAAAGTGCGGGAGAGACAGGAGAAGCCGCCATGCTAAATCGGCTAAGAGCTAGTAGCTACGCTAAGCTAGCGGATTCCTAAAAACACACAAAGTGAATAATGTGTAAATAATTTAGAGGTGATTCAGCAGTGATACCTGAAACAAATCAAGCTTTTAAGTATGTTTTCCCCCTGTTTTTGTCCAGGTTGTGCCTGTGGTTTGGAGATCACAACTACTGGGCCAGCATCCATAGAGAAGGCCAGTGGTCAGAGTGTGAAACTGGACTGTCAGTTCACTCTGGCACCTGAAGACTCTGGGCCACTCGATATTGAATGGAGCTTGCTGGCCTCTGACAACCAGAAACAAGACATAGAGGTGTGTGTCATGCTTATGTTCACTGAACACAAACACTCTTCATTTTTACCCAAGGCCGTCAAATATGGCCATCAGGTATTGCGAATGCTTTGCATCTGTCCCTCTGTCTGTCTGTGTTCAGCATAAATCCAGTCCTATTACTGCCAGAGTCTTCAAATTTACAGAAAACATTATTGGGACACAGATCTTGGACAAGTTCAAAGATGGCTAACCTTGACCCATTTTAAGAGGTTAAAAAATCACATTCTGTTTCAAACTGTTCAGTTCTGAGTTTGAGTGATGGGCGTGACAACCAATCATAGTAGAGCTGCATTGTGACATCAGTGGCTGGTCTCTCCAAAATTGCTTTATTTTGTATATTTATATACATGTTTCTCATATATTATGTAAAAGCTAGCCAAAAATAAACAGTTCTAAAACTGAAAATGCTGTTTTTGGAACCTAATAACACCTCTGAACTTATTTGCAAGCCATAAGCCATCTCACAGTTACGAGTGTGTGTGTCTGGGATAGTCTATAGCTCTTCTGGGTCAGCGGTCACGGGGCCCAAACAACGGTTTACTCCAGGCTTAAACAATACGGCTGAAGATTGCATGCTTGCTTTCTTCTTCACTGCTGTCACAATTGCCCATGTTATTGCTCAGTCTTATGCGGCTGAACACCACTTGTCCCTGTAAGAAATTGACACTGACCGCACAGGACCACATAACAAGTTAGCATGCCAGCTTCTCGTTTGTTACCAGACAAATCGCTCCGCTAGCAAAGAACAGTGAGACTAAACACTGACAGGAGCCAAGAAGTTATCAGTCTGTCCATACTTGGCGTGTCCAGGCCGGGTGAAGTTTCCCGTGTTGAGTCAAATTAAGCCGCAGGCTCGTGGTGGTGCCTTTCCATCTCCACCCATCTTCCTGGATGCTGCCCGGCGGGGTCATGGGAATAATGCCGCTGAATCACTAGTTAGCATCGCTTATGGTCAGAACTACAATGGTATCTGATCATCTTTGAACCTCAGACTTTTGTTCTTGATTAATGAAAACATTCTTGTTCCATGAATTTCATCTCTAGCGGCAGAATACGAATGGCTCCAGTTGTCCCTCTGAATCATGGCCCCAGTTAAGAGAAGAAGATACAGCTACAAGCTTTTTAACTGCAGCAACTTTAAGATGGGCTTCTGGAGCTGGAATTACCGCTGCTGCTGGCACCAGAGACACAAAATACTGATAAACACAGAGAAATCAGAAGATACAGGGTCTCGTCTCCAGCCAACGGAAGTTAATCTAGAAGATGGACGACATTCAGAACCAGGCCGCCGACCACGCACAACGCATCCAGAGTCTGGAAACAGCGATGGATGAGTTGTGGCAGGAAAATAAGTTTCTCTGCTCCAAGCTTTCTGATCTAGAAGGGCGATCTAGATGCAATAACATCAAAGCCCCATAGACCAAGAGGGGCAAGGTACTGTCCCCTCTTGGTTACAACTTGAGGCTCCCGATGTCAATAACGTCTCACTACAAACACTTTTATTTTCGAGTGTTACATTAGAGAATCTGAATCAGCAAAATTTTGTTTTGAGAAATTCTGTTAATATCTTGCGTCAGATTAAAATTGGAAATCAATTCCCTAAAGACTATTTATGCTCAGATTTGCAAAAATCCTCTTTTTAAACCTGAGCAGATGGATGCAGCATTTGACATTTGGAGAGAGAGGGGCTGATTTGTATATAAATGGTCATTTTGTTTCATTCACCCAACTACACCAAGTACAATATTCCAAATTCTCATTTCTTTTGCTATGTTCAAATTAGGCACTATTTGAAACAAACATTTAAGCATTTCAAATTTATTCCAAACACACACTCGTTTTATGAGAATCTGTGGCTTTCTCCCAACTCTAAACACTTGATTTCCAGGTTTGTTGATAGTTTCACTATTTGTGTTCTGGGCTAAAGAACCTAATTCAGAAGTATCACACGAACTATGGGATAAAGCCATATCAAAGATTCACTCCTGTTCTATTAACAGTCGCTATAGATTTATCCAGTACAAAGTAATTCACAGATTACATTACTCAAAGACAAAACTGAGCAAAATGTTTCCCACTGTATCTTCTCAAGGTGATAAATGTTCTTCTGCCGAAGGAACACTAGCACACCTGTTTTGGTTTTGCCCCTGATTATTTCATTTTTAGTCTGCATGTTTCAAATGGTTTTCTAAATGCTATGTTAGAGATATTAAACCAGATCACAATAATCCAATATTTGGATGTTGTACAGACAGCTTGGAATACACAGCTGATCTGTGGTTGGCATTACAACTCGGAATGGTAGTTGCTAAAAAACTTATCCTGATGACCTGGAAATCTGCCAACCCTCAGAACTTTGAACATTCACTTAGAGAAATGGTCTCAGTGATACAGATGGAACGTCTTTGTCTGGATAATATGGATAGACAACACAGACATGTTGCAATATGGGGACCCTTCCTGGCTCAGTGCCAGATTATTGCTCATGGATAAATGTTTCTTAATTTGTAAATTTGTATCTTAACATTGTTTTGTTGTTTCTGGTCTGGCAGTCTGCTGTTATTGCTTTTTGTTCATTTTTCTTGTGTTTTGTGTTTTCATAAAAATGGAAATTGAAAAAACATAATTAAAAAAAAAACAGAGAAATTACTTGGATTTAAATAGCCACTCACACGCGTTGGCTATGTTTTTGTCAAATGACCTCTCACCTCTCCCACAATGCAGTGCATCATCCGAGAGTGTAAGGTGGCTTATTTCACGGATGTTAGCATTGTGGCATCACAAGCTGGTAGCTAACTGCAAAACTCTGTTTTGTTTGTGTGTAAACATAACCTATGTGTCATATATATTATGTGAAAGCTAGTGAGAAATAAACACTTCTAAAACTGAAAAAGCTGTTTATGTAACCTGCTAACACCTCTGGAGTCATTTACAAGACATTTTGCAGGTTTTAGCATATGTGTTAACTTCTGACAACTCAAAGCTAACTTCTTATGGAGTTACATTTGTCATATTAATGCCTGCAAATACACAGAAGGTGATCTACAAATGTTCCTTGATTTTCACATCTTCTGCTCTTAAAACATAAATATTGTTTTTGATTGATTGATTTGATAGAAGGGCTTTATTGAACTTGTACAAATTGGACATAAGACAGTGGGATCTTAATAATGAATTAAACACCTGCAAATTATAAAGAACACAATGCTCATATGGCCGAGGGTATTTTAGCATTGCGTTACATTTAAATATTTAAAATACAGCAGGTCTTTTCTTGGAGCTGCAAGATTTTATTGAGGAGGCAATTACAAATATTGTATGTTGTTCTCATTAATTGGGTCCTGCCCAACCCGGTGTTCTGTACAAAGCCATGAAAGCAGCCAGTAAAGTTTTGCTGGTTTTATGCGATTAGGTTAAAGACCTGTAAAGTTCTTGATGTGCTCACAAAAGCCCTTTTTTTTAATTCTTTCTCTTTTATTTCTTCCAGACAGATATAAATGTTTAGTTGCCCTTTTTGCTATAAATCTTTGAAAAGTTTATACATCTCCTTTACAGCAGAGTTGTTTCTTTTCTGTGTTCAAACTAGGAATAGCACAGTACCACTAATATTGTTGGATCTGATACCCTTTTCTCTGATTTAAAATGACAAATTTCTTAATGAATACATTTCCACCTCACCATCTAACAAAACACCAACTCAGACTGTGAAATAAATATTCTACTCCGCTAAAGGAAAACATACAACTGGACTCGTATACGTATGTCACAGAAGTCTCTGATCAATTGGGCAGTGCAGTCTCATTTGAGGGCGTGCGCTAAAAGGTTAAAATATGATGCAATAATCCTACATCCGGGGACAGCCCTCACTGAATTTTTGGGCAAATTACACGGCAAACAATGTGAAAATGCAAAGAAAAGGTGACGATGTGGTGGAAAGTGGACGTGTTGCAGTTTGTTTATGACCTGGAGGTCATACATGTCAAGGCGGTTGTGCAGGTGAGAATGCAGCTATTCTGGCTAGCTGTGTAAGCTAACTTTTCCCAACACGACATCTCCCATTTGCCTCGTCTTCCGTTCTCCACTAGGAACTGAAAAAACTGCACTTTTGGCAGCTATTTCAGTGATTGCAGCTGAAAACAAAACAGTACACCATTTATCCATGTGAAGTTAAGTCCCTGTTAGTAAATGATATAATAATTGATCAACATATTGATTTTTTCTGCCTTACAGAAACTTGGTTACAGCAGGATGAATATGTTAGTTTAAATGAGTCAACACCCCCGAGTCACAGTGTCAGAATGCTCAAAGCACAGGCCGAGGAGGAAGATTAGCAGCAATCTTCCACTCCAACTTATTAATTAATCAAAAACCCAGACAGAGCTTTAATTCATTTGAAAGCTCGACTCTTAGTCTTGTCCATCCAAATTGGAAGTCCCAAAAACCAGTTTTATTTGTTATTATCTATCGTCCACCTGGTCGTTACTGTGAGTTTCTCTGTGAATTTTCAGACCTTTTGTCTGACTTAGTGCTTAGCTCAGATAAGATAATTATAGTGGGCGATTTTAACATCCACACAGATGCTGAGAATGACAGCCTCAGCACTGCATTTAATCTATTATTAGACTCAATTGGCTTTGCTCAAAATGTAAATGAGTCCACCCACCACTTTAATCATATCTTAGATCTTGTTCTGACTTATGGTATGGAAATTGAAGACTTAACAGTATTCCCTGAAAACTCCCTTCTGTCTGATCATTTCTTAATAACATTTACATTTACTCTGATGGACTACCCAGCAGTGGGGAATAAGTTTCATTACACTAGAAGTCTTTCAGAAAGCGCTGTAACTAGGTTTAAGGATATGATTCCTTCTTTATGTTCTCTAATGCCATATACCAACACAGTGCAGAGTAGCTACCTAAACTCTGTAAGTGAGATAGAGTATCTCGTCAATAGTTTTACATCCTCATTGAGCACAACCTTGGATGCTGTAGCTCCTCTGAAAAAGAGAGCCTTAAATCGGAAGTGCCTGACTCCGTGGTATAACTCACAAACTCGCAGCTTAAAGCAGATAACCCGTAAGTTGGAGAGGAAATGGCGTCTCACTAATTTAGAAGATCTTCACTTAGCCTAGAAAAAGAGTCTGTTGCTCTATAAAAAAGCCCTCCGTAAAGCTAGGCCATCTTACTACTCATCACTAATTGAAGAAAATAACAACCACCCCAGGTTTCTTTTCAGCACTGTAGCCAGGCTGACAAAGAGTCAGAGCTCTATTGAGCCGAGTATTCCTTTAACTTTAACTAGTAATGACTTCATGACTTTCTTTGTTAGTACAATTTTAACTATTAGAGAAAAAAAATTACTCATAACCATCCCAAAGACATATCGTTATCTTTGGCTGCTTTCAGTAATGCTGGTATTTGGTTAGACTCTTTCTCTCCGATTGTTCTGTCTGAGTTATTTTCATTAGTCACTTCCTCCAAACCATCAACAGGTCTATTAGACCCCATTCCTACCAGGCTGCTCAAGGAAGACCTACCATTAATTAATGCTTCGATCTTAAATATGATCAATCTATCTTTATTAGTTGGCTATGTACCACAGGCTTTTAAGGTGGCAGTAATTAAACCATTACTTAAAAAGCCATCACTTGACCCAGCTATCTTAGCTAATTATAGGCCAATCTCCAACCTTCCTTTTCTCTCAAAAATTCTTGAAAGGGTAGTTGTAAAACAGCTAACTGATCATCTGCAGAGGAATGGTCTATTTGAAGAGTTTCAGTCAGGTTTTAGAATTCATCATAGTACAGAAACAGCATTATAACCTTCAAATGATCTTCTTATGGCCTCAGACAGTGGACTCATCTCTGTGCTTGTTCTGTTAGACCTCAGTGCTACTTTTGATACTGTTGACCATAAAATTTTATTACAGAGATTAGAGCATGCCATAGGTATTAAAGGCACTGCGCTGCGGTGGTTTGAATCATATTTATCTAATAGATTACAATTTGTTCATGTAAATGGGGAGTCTTCTTCACAGACTAAGGTTAATTATGGAGTTCCACAAGGTTCTGTGCTAGGACCAATTTTATTCACTTTATACATGCTTCCCTTAGGCAGTATTATTAGACGGCATTGCTTAAATTTTCATTGTTACGCAGATGATACCCAGCTTTATCGATCCATGAAGCCAGAGGACACACACCAATTAGTTAAACTGCAGGAATGTCTTTGAGACATAAAGACATGGATGACCTCTAATTTCCTGCTTTTAAACTGAAGTTATTGTACTTGGCCCCACAAATCTTAGAAACATGGTGTCTTACCAGATCCTTACTCTGGATGGCATTACCCTGACCTCTAGTAATACTGTGAGAAATCTTGGAGTCATTTTTGATCAGGATATGTCATTGAATGCACGTTAAATAAATATGTAGGACTGCTTTTTTGCATTTGCGCAATATCTCTAAAATTAGAAAGGTCTTGTCTCAGAGTGATGCTGAAAAACTAATTCATGCATTTATTTTTTCTAGGCTGGACTACTGTAATTCATTATTATCAGGTTGTCCTAAAAGTTCCCTGAAAAGCCTTCAGTTAATTCAAAATGCTGCAGCTAGAGTACTGACGGGGACTAGAAGGAGAGAGCATATTTCACCCATATTGGCCTCTCTTCATTGGCTTCCTGTTAATTCTAGAATAGAATTAAAATTCTTCTTCTTACTTATAAGGTTTTGAATAATCAGGTTCCATCTTATCTTAGGGACCTCTTACAACCCCTGGCAATAATTATGGAATCACCGGCCTCGGAGGATGTTCATTCATTTCATATATGGACTCACTCAATTCTGAGGAATAAATTATGGAATCACCCTGTAAATTTTCATCCCCAAAACTAACACCTGCATCAAATCAGATCTGCTCGTTAGTCTGCATCTAAAAAGGAGTGATCACACCTTGGAGAGCTGTTGCACCAAGTGGACTGACATGAATCATGGCTCCAACACGAGTGATGTCAATTGAAACAAAGGAGAGGATTATCAAACTCTTGAATTCCACAGTGGAAGTGTGCACAGTCAGAAATTTTAGTCTATAAAGTCTAACATTATCACCATTGTTTGTTTGTTTGTCAATTTTTCATATATCATAATGACATTTTTAGACTAATAGCCCGATAAGAACTGATTCAATTTTCAAGGTCAAAGGTTAAAGTCAGGTAAAATCTTGGAAAATTTGAAAAATCTCGATATTTAACATTGAATTAATTTTCCCAAATTCATAACTCTGTCAGATTTCTTTCATATCTGACAGTGTTATGTAGGATGGTATCCTTTAACGACTGACGAAGTTTGATCCAGATCTGATCCAGATGACAGATTTTGTGGCCATTTAAAAGTATTGGCAATTAAGCAAGATGTTTATCACGCAGTGCTGCCATCACCTGGAGTAAGGTGCAAGTGCAATGTCTGAGAGTTTCAAGCTTCACAATAAGATCCAACCAGGATCTTATTGTGAAGGGACCTTTATCTTAGGGACCTCATAGTACCATATCACCCCAATAGAGCGCTTCGCTCTCAGACTGCAGGCTTACTTGTAGTTCCTAGGGTTTGTAAGAGTAGAATGGGAGGCAGAGCCTTCAGCTTTCAGGCTCCTCTCCTGTGGAACCAGCTCCCAATTCAGATCAGGGAGACAGACACCCTCTCTACTTTTAAGATTAGGCTTAAAACTTTCCTTTTTGCTAAAGCTTATAGTTAGGGCTGGATCAGGTGACCCTGAACCATCCCTTAGTTATGCTGCTATCGACTTAGACTGCTGGGGGGTTCCCATGATGCACTGAGCGTTTCTTTCTCTTTTTGCTCTGTATGCACCACTCTGCATTTAATCATTAGTGATCGATCTCTGCTCCCCTCCACAGCATGTCTTTTTCCCGGTTCTCTCCCTCAGCCCCAACCAGTCCCAGCAGAAGACTGCCCCTCCCTGAGCCTGGTTCTGCTGGAGGTTTCTGCCTGTTAAAAGGGAGTTTTTCCTTCCCACTGTTGCCAAGTGCTTGCTCACAGGGGGTCGTTTTGACCGTTGGGGTTTTTCCGTAATTATTGTATGGCTTTGCCTTACAATATAAAGCGCCTTGGGGCAACTGTTTGTTGTGATTTGGCGCTATGTAAATAAAATTGATTTGATTTGATTTAAGATATGCATTGATGAAATGTGTGACTTCCATGTAAGATCTTCATCAATCATGACTCCTAAAAATTTCATTTCTTTTACCCTTTGTATATCCATTCCATCTATTTGTAATGACACATTATTTTCTTTCGCTCTATCATTAAACAATATGAAATTTGTCTTATTAATATTTAGTGACAATCTGTTTATATCAAACCAATGTTTAACTTTTTCCAACTCTGTATTTATCACTTGTGCTACTTCCTGTATATCTGATCCAGAGTAAAACAGTGTTGTATCATCAGCAAATAAAATGCTGCCAAGCACATTGGATACATTCACAAAATCATTGATATACAAAATAAACAGTTTGGGTCCAAGTACCGATCCTTGTGGTACTCCATAAATAATGTTACACAATTCTGATTTGGTATTATTTATCTGAACAAACTGTTTTCTATTTTGTAAGTAGCTTTTTACCCACTGATGTGCAACACCTCTTATTCCATATTGTTGTAACTTGTGGAGCAATCTTGAGTGGTCTATAACATCAAAAGCCTTTTTCAGGTCAATAAAAATACTTACAAAATAATCCTTATTATCTATTGTTGTTGATATTTTCTCTATTAGTTCCATAATTGCCATAGCTGTCGAATGTTTGGTTCTGAATCCATACTGAGCATTATTTAAAATATGATGTTTCTCAATAAATTTATCCAATCTTGTTACAAAAACTTTTTCCATAATTTTAGAAAACTGTGGAAGCAATGATACTGGCCTGTAATTAGAAAAATTATGTTTGTCTCCATTTTTATATAATGGGACTACCTTAGCAATTTTCATTTCATCTGGAAAAACCCCAGTTGACAGAGACAGATTACAAATATAAGTAAATGGTTCAATAACAATTTCTATTATACTTTTTACAGTCATCATGTCTAAATCTTCATGGTCAGTTGATCTTTTGCTTACACAGTTTTTTACAATATTTCTTATTTCATCTTTTTCCACATTGTCCAGGAAAATACTATTGACCGTATTTACCAATGTACATAATTTATCTTCTATTATTGGTTTATTTCCCACCAGACTTGACCCTACATTTGAAAAATAATCATTAAACCCATTTGCAACTTCTTTTATATCATATATCTCTTTATTTTCCTTAACAAAGTAATTTGGAATAGTTTCTTTCGTTCCATCACTATCAATCACACTTTTTATAATTCCCCATGTTACCCTCATATTATCTTTACTCTTATTTAGTTTTTCACTGTAATAATCTTTTTTTTGTTTCCTAATTATTGTTAATAGTTTATTTTTATATTTTTTGTATTTATGTTCTGATTCCTTTGTTTGCAATTTTAAAAAGCACCTGTATAAATAGTTTTTCTTTGCACAAGCATTTTTTATTCCCTTTGTCAGCCATGGTTTATTTACTCTTTTCTTACTAATTTCAATTAATTTACAATTTTTATTGTATGATTTCATCAATATTTTCATAAATGAGTTATATGCTACATTAACATCACTGACATAAACTTCTTCCCAGTTTTGATTTTTAATGTCATATTTTAATGCCTCTAAGGCTTTTACTGACTTATCTCTTTTAAAGTTTATATCAGTTTTTTTGTTGTACCTATTTTTATATTTAAATATTGAAAAAATTGGTAAATGGTCGCTAATATCTGTCATGAAGATCCCATTCTTGATAATTTCATCTGTTCTGTTTGTAAATATATTATCAATTACCGTTGCACTTTGCGATGTAATTCTGGTTGGTTTTGTTATCAAGGGGAATAACCCCAAACTATACATTGTATTCACAAAATCACTTAATCTTTGGCAGCTGGAGCTTTCTATGTTAATATTAAAGTCCCCACACATAAAAAGCGTTTTGTTTTTAATTTGATGGAATAATTCAATTATTTTATCTGTAAATTTCACAACACAAGAATCTGGTGCTCTGTTCTTTCACAGATAACTTTCTGGCTTTAAGAAACACTATAAGAAATCAAGAAAAAAAATTGTGGCAGTCAGTAACGGTTACTTTTTTAGACCAAGCAGAGGGAAAAAAAATATGGAATCACTCAATTCTGAGGAATAAATTATGGAATCACCCTGTAAATTTTCATCCCCAAAACTAACACCTGCATCAAATCAGATCTGCTCATTAGTCTGCATCTTAAAAGGAGTGATCACACCTTGGAGAGCTGTTGCACCAAGTGGACTGACATGAATCATGGCTCCAACACGAGAGATGTCAACTGAAACAAAGGAGAGGATTAGCAAACTCTTGAAAGAGGGTAAATCATCACGCAATGTTGCAAAAGATGTTGTTTGTTCACAGTCAGCTGTGTCTAAACTCTGGACCAAATACAAACAACATGGGAAGGTTGTTAAAGGCAAACATACTGGTAGACCAAGGAAGACATCAATGCGTCAAGAAAGAAAACTTAAAGCAATATGTCTCAAAAATCGAAAATGCACAACAAAACAAATGAGGAACAAATGGGAGGAAACTGGAGTCAACATCTGTGACCGAACTGTAAGAAACCGCCTAGGGGATTGGGATTTACATACAGAAAAGCTAAACGAAAGCCATCATTAACACCTAAACAGAAAAAACAAGGATACAATGGGCTAAGGAAAAGCAATCGTGGGCTGTGGATGACTGGATGAAAGTCATATTCAGTGATGAATCTCGAATCTGCATTGGGCAAGGTGATGATGCTGGAACTTTTGTTTGGTGCCGTTCCAATGAGATTTATAAAGATGACTGCCTGAAGAGAACATGTAAATTTCCACAGTCATTGATGATATGGGGCTGCATGTCAGGTAAAGGCACTGGGGAGATGGCTGTCATTACATCATCAATAAATGCACAAGTTTACGTTGATATTTTGGACACTTTTCTTATCCCATCAATTGAAAGGATGTTTGGGGATGATGAAATCATTTTTCAAGATGATAATGCATCTTGCCATAGAGCAAAAACTGTGAAAACATTCCTTGCAAAAAGACACATAGGGTCAATGTCATGGCCTGCAAATAGTCCGGATCTTAATCCAATTGAAAATCTTGAATGAATGAATGAATGAATGAATGAAAACTGTTTATTTCGAACATTTGATACAACAACAATTACAAGATAGATCAGTAAAGACAACAACAAAAAAGTTCCTACTGTGTACCCAACATGTCCGAAAAGGGGTAGGGTGAAGCATCAGCTTATTTATCTCTACCCCTTCTTCCCCACAACCAGTAATACCCTTTGCCACATATACACATAAATTCCTACACACCTAAACCGATATCAATATATATATATATATATACATATATATACACATACACATACATATACACATCAACATACATACACATATACATATATACACATATATATACACAAACATAAATATACACCTACACATACCTACTTACATACAAAATACTATATATTTACAAGCCGAAGCAAAAAACAAAAACACCCTAACCCTCATTACCCTTCCTCCTCCCTATACCCAGAAAAAAACATATTTTTGTACCGCTGTTTGAACTGGTTCATGCTTGGACATTGCTTGAGCCCCACTCCCAATCTGTTCCACATCCTCACCCCACAGACAGAAATACAGAAACCTTTTAATGTTGTTCGTGCCCACTGATGCTTTAAATTAAATTTCCCCCTCAGACTGTAATCCCCTGATCTGTTAAAAAACATATTTTTAATATTTGCTGGAAGTAAATTGTTTATTGCTTTATACACAATTTGTACTGTTTGAAAATGAACCAAGTCTGTGAATTTTAAGAATTTGGATTGTAAAAATAGTGGATTTGTATGATCTCTATAGCCAGTATTATGAATAATTCTTATAGCTCTTTTCTGCATTACTGATAGTGATTGTGTTGTACCTTTATAAGTATTACCCCATACCTCTGCACAGTACTGTAAATATGGTAAAACCAGTGAGCAGTAAAGAATGCGGAGTGAGTTGTGGTCCAGAATATGTTTCGCTTTGTTTAGAACTGAAATGCTTCTTGACAGTTTACTTTGTATATGTTTTATATGAGTCTTCCAGTTTATCTTATCATCTATTATCACCCCCAGAAACTTATTTTCATGTACCCTTTCAATATCTACCCCCTCGACTTGTAACTGAACCTGTATGTCTGTATTACAATAGCCAAATAACATGTATTTTGTTTTACTTAAGTTTAATGATAATTTATTTCTGTCAAACCATATTTTCAATTTTCCTATTTCTATACTGATCCTCCTCAGTAACTCCTGCAAATCCCCCCCTGAACAAAAAATGCTTGTGTCATCTGCAAATAATACTAATTTTAATATTTTGGAAACATTGACAATATCATTTATATAAATTAGAAACAGTTTTGGACCCAATACTGACCCCTGTGGGACGCCACAAGCATTGTCCAGCACTTCACAAACTGTTTTCTGTTACTTAAGTAGCTTCTCACCCAGTGCAACACCAACCCCCTAATCCCATACTGTTCAAGTTTATTGATTAATATGTCATGATTAATTGTATCAAAAGCCTTTTTAAGGTCTATAAATATTCCAACTGAATGTAATTTGTGGTCTATGGCGTTTGTAATCTCCTCAACTGATTCTATTAATGCAAGTGATGTTGAACTATGTGCTCTGAATCCATATTGACTATCAGTAAGTAATTTATGTTTATTTATGAATTTGTCTAATCTATTATTGAATAACTTTTCTAATAATTTGGAAAATTGTGGAAGCAAAGAAACAGGTCTAATTTGTGAAGTGGTGTCTATCCCCAGTCTTATGCAGCGGCACAACCTTAGCTATTTTCATTTGATTGGGAAATTTACCGGTTTGAAATGATAAGTTACAGATGTATGTTAATGGTTCTACAATCCATTCAATGACCTGTTTTACCACCACCATATCAATTTCATTTAAATCGGTAGATGTTTTATATTTACAATTATTCACAATGTCTATAATTTCTTTTCCATCCACTGCTGTGAGGAACATTGAACAGGGATTTCTTTCTATGAGATTATTATCCCAATCCTCAGGTTGGGAATCGGGAATTTTTTCTGCCAAGCTTGGTCCAATATTTACAAAAAAATTATTAAAACCGTTGACTACCTCATCCTTATTTTCCTTCTTGACATTATTATCAATGAAATACTGAGGGTAACTCTGTTTTTTATTACCATTTTTGATAATGCTATTTAATATATCCCATATTCCTTTAATATTGTTTTTGTTATTATATAATATGTTACTATAATATTCCTTCCTACATACCCGTATAATATTAGTTAATCTATTTTTGTATTTCTTATATCTATTTTCTGCCTCTTTAGTCTTTAGTTTTATGAATTCTCTATACAGTGTATTTTTCTTATTACATGCATTTCGTAACCCTTTCGTCATCCATGGTCGATCTTGGATTTTTTGTTTTCTGTAGTCTTGTTTAATTGGACAATTTTTATCATATAATGATGTAAATATTTGTCAAAAAGTTCATATGCACTATCAACATCACTTTCACTGTATACCTTTTCCCAGTTTTGCTCCTGTAAATCCTTCTTTAGTGTGTTCATGTTTTCCTCTGTCCGCACTCGCCTGTATTTTATTTTCTCCTCTGGCTGATTCCGCCGATGGTTTCTATTATAAACGATGAAAACTGGTAGATGATCACTAATGTCATTGATTAATAATCCACTCACAGTGTTATTCTCAATATCATTGCTGAATATATTATCAATTAAGGTAGCACTATGGGATGTAATTCTGCTTGGCCTGGTGATTTTTGGATATAAACTCATACTGTACATTATACTGATAAATTCATCTGTTATTTTATGCTTATTTGGATTGAGCAGATCAATATTTAAGTCACCACAAATGAACACAGTTTTTTGATTAGTTTTTGAGAACATTTTTCCCATACAGTCAGTGAATGTTTCAATACTAGATCCTGGTGCTCTATATATACAGCTGACTAATACATTTTTGCTTTTTTCTTCACATATTTCAATAGTTATACATTCTAATAAGTTATCAATCACAGTTGTCATATTGTCTACTATTTTATAATCCATGTTCTTATCCACATACACAGCCACTCCTCCTCCACTCTTATTTTTTCTGTTTACACAATTAAATTCATATCCATCCAGTTCAAAATCCATTCCTTTATCTTCATTGATCCATGTTTCTGATATAGCAATTATGTTATATTAATATTTTTTTAAACTGACTTAAATATTCTTTAATGTTGTTAAAGTTTGCATATAGACTTCTGCTGTTGAAATGTATTATTGATAATTTGTTATCCGTTTTAATGATCCGATTAAACTGTTCATCTGTATAATAGCAACAACTGTCATTGATATTTGAGAAGAAATTATTGTCCGGGTCTATATCGTGCTCCAAGTCCAGTACATTGTGGTCTGTGTATTTAAATGTTCTCAGTTCTACTTTTCCATGATCAGCAATCCTTTGAGTTATATCCTTCTTGTCTCCAGATGTAGATGAATAGGTAGTAGATGAATAGGTTCCTCTGGTCTGTGTCATGGTGTTGTGATGTGTTTGTGTCCTCATACCTTATTGGTCATATTTGTCCAGATCCCCACTTTAAGAAACACTATTGTTCATATTTGTCCAGCTCCTCCATGTTCCTTATTGCCATGACTTTTGCTTGTTCTGGTGATCCGTTCAGTTTGATGAATATTTTACAGTTTGAAGTCCATGTGTGCTGGATTTTTCCCTGTTTCTTCAAGAAGCGTGCTTTCCTGGCGATGTCGGCATTCCGTTTGGTGAGATGTTCATTGATGAATACGTTTGTCCCTTTCAGTTTTCTTCCTTGTTTTAACAGTGCTGTTTTGTGTTTTCTGTTGATGAATCTCATGATGACGGTTCGTTTATCACCGTCATTTCTCCGGGGCAGAGGGTGGCACGCTTCAATGTTATTTAAATCCATTTCTATACCTTTAGATAGGAGGAAATCAGCAACCTGTTTTTCCACAGAGCTGACCTCCTGTTCACGGGCTCCCCTCCGCTCTCATCTGTTACCGCCCGTGCGTAGGACCGTGGTTTGATATGAAGACCTGTGATGATGACGTCGTTAATTGTGGTGTACTGCTCCAATTCAGCCACTCTATTTTCCAGCTGCACCAGATGCCGGTCTTTCTCGGCATTCTGGAGCCGTAATGCCTTCACCTCCTCCACCAGATCCATGATTGATTTCTGTTGCTGCTTCACAACAGAAATCTCCTCTGATAAAAAGTCCAGAGATTTTTTAATATCGTCACCTTCCTCCGCTGTCAGAACCTTCTTAGGCCCCATGGTCGGCTTATGAGCAGCTTGTCGATCGCCGATGTTAACAGCCTGCGTTGTTTGTCACCGGGATGGATCTGCACTGCGCTGGTGCCGCGCGGCCTCGGTGTTTCCGCGCTGATGGATCCGCGGTGGCTGCACGAGGCCTCGGGGAAGCAGCACTCGTGACGCGTGGCTCTAATGACGCAGCGCGCGGCCTCAGTGAATTCACCACGTTGGGCCTCGGACGTTGTTGCTGTCCAGTCGCTGGGCTAAGTTGCTGGTTGAGGTGGTATTCCCACTGTCCGGGTTGGCAAACACCGGCGTGGCAGATGGCAACTACAAACACCACCTCTGAAAACTCAGGTACAAACTTTTTGCAGCTCGCTCTGACGACACGCAGCTCTGACTGACTGTGACTGACGCAGCTCTCTTGGTGGAAGTTGAAGAAAATGGTCCATGACAAGGCTCCAACCTGCAAAGCTGATCTGGCAACAGCAATCAGAGGAAGTTGGAGCCAGATTGATGAAGAGTACTGTTTGTCACTCATTAAGTCCATGCCTCAGAGACTGCAAGCTGTTATAAAAGCCAGAGGTGGTGCAACAAAATACTAGTGATGTGTTGGAGCGTTCTTTTGTTTTTCATGATTCCATCATTTTTTCCTCAGAATTGAGTGAGTCCATATTTATTTCCCTCTGCTTGGTCTAAAAAAAGTAACCGTTACTGACTGCCACAATTTTTTTTCCTGATTTCTTATAGTGTTTATTAAAGCCAGAAAGTTGCCATTTGAAATGACTTTAGTTTTGTGTCATGTCTGTGATCTGCTTTTTTTCTACAAAATTAAACAACTGAATGAACATCCTCCGAGGCCGGTGATTCCATAATTTTTGCCAGGGGTTGTAGTACCATATCACCCCAATAGAGCGCTTCCCTCTCAGACTGCAGGCTTACTTGTAGTTCCTAGGGTTTGTAAGAGTAGAATGGGAGGCAGAGCCTTCAGCTTTCAGGCTCCTCTCCTGTGGAACCAGCTCCCAATTCAGATCAGGGAGACAGACACCCTCTCTACTTTTAAGATTAGGCTTAAAACTTTCCTTTTTGCTAAAGCTTATAGTTAGGGCTGGATCAGGTGACCCTGAACCATCCCTTAGTTATGCTGCTATAGACTTAGACTGCTGGGGGGTTCCCATGATGCACTGAGTGTTTCTTTCTCTTTTTGCTCTGTATGCACCACTCTGCATTTAATCATTAGTGATTGATCTCTGCTCCCCTCCACAGCATGTCTTTTTCCTGGTTCTCTCCCTCAGCCCCAACCAGTCCCAGCAGAAGACTGCCCCTCCCTGAGCCTGGTTCTGCTGGAGGTTTCTTCCTGTTAAAAGGGAGTTTTTCCTTCCCACTGTAGCCAAGTGCTTGCTCACAGGGGGTCGTTTTGACTGTTGGGGTTTTTCTGTGATTATTGTATGGCTTTGCCTTACAATATAAAGCGCCTTGGGGCAACTGTTGTTGTGATTTGGCGCTATATAAATAAAATTGATTTGATTTGATTTGAAGTTATACTGTGTTAGTATTGCGCAAGGGGAGGCTGTCCCCAGAAGTGGTCAAATCCTGTGATATCATGCAAGGGTTCAAACGAGTCTGCGCTGCTATATTCAGATTTTTATTTTCGATATCTGATCCAGTAATGTTGGCCAGTGTTTGTACTGACTCGGCACATTCCTAGTTCAAGTGTCACAGGTGACAGAACATGATGGACAGGCTACTGATCGTGAAGGCGTGGACAGCACAAATGTAGAAGAGTGAGTCCATGTCAGTTGGCGCTTGTAGACAATAACTCAAAAATAAATTATGCTGCTATCCTCTAACTCACCAAATTAAAAGAACATATAATGAGGACAATCCCTTGTGCACTGTTGAATAGCATTTTCCCAACATCAGTCAGACTGCTAAATGAATAGTGACGCTTGTTTCTGAATATGAATTTGCTTTTAATGACAGCATTTTATTCTTGACAACATTTTGTTCTGTTTTTATTTACTGTATTTTCCTTCACACTGACTTTTAATTAAGTTTTTCGGACACATATTTTGCTCTTGGCCGATGCTCTTGACATTCGGCTACCCCCTGCAATCAGGGTAGTGACAGTGGATGCAGTACAGATCCTCACAGGAATGTGGCACAAGTTTTACACTGGATGCCCTTCCAGATGCAACCAGTGTTACATGGAGAAATAAAACACAGCCCTTGGTCTTCCTAAGAGGTGCCCCATCCAAATAATAACCAGAACCCACTCTGACAGATCTGACAGGATCAGCCTCATGCAGAGCAGACTGGCTGCTTGCTCATGGTCCATATTTATTTTGTTTATCATTTATATGTTGCCCTTAATCTTTTATTTTGCCTGGGGTATGTAAAATGATATTTTATTTTTATGTGTAGTATAAATTGAAACAAAGGAAATGTGAATCTGGCGAGATGGTCGCAAACGCAACTTTGTTTAGCCTATGTAATATCCCATAGTCATGTCTGCCACCTGCTGGATTGTTAGTGAAGGTGTCAGTCGTAACAGAAGATCAGGCAATAAGTTACAGTATGGATGGTTAATGAATCTTGGATGTATTGTCAAAAATAAATGGTGATGAAACAGATGTCAGGTGCACATTGCACTGCTCCACCCAGCTAATAACTGTGAGGAGAAATATGATGCAGAAAAATACTATACAATATATACACCAAAATGAGGAAGTAAAAGCAGAAGTAAAAATTAGATAGAATGTGTGGCTGGTGATGGTGCCAAAATCTTTTTTGCCAATAACGCAACATGATTATGACTAAAGGGCCTTTCACACCGAGCGCGCAAATGCGGCGCACATTGCTCTAAAACCCATTGAATCTACCCAGTAGTAGATTCATTCATTCATATCTGCATTTCAACCAGGAAAAAAAGACACCATAAATAAATATAAATCTATATTATAGTAACCTAGTGGCCTATGTGTGTGCGTGCATGTGTGTATGGCTTCCATTACGCAAAAACCAGGGAGAGCTAGCATTTGCCATTGGGTATACTTATGTATTTTGAGTCCAGGATGAATGCTGCAAAAATGGAAAGTTGATGGGACAAATATTTTTGTAGAAATTAGCAATTCAGCTAACCAGAATTTTCTGTAGTGCACCACAGGAGTTTGGGGTTTTGAGGTTTTAGATGTTGTTATTGTGGTTCATGTTAGTTTAACAGTGTTCTTTAGTGTTATTGATTTATTTTGTTTTTGTAGTTCAGTTGGTTTAGTGAGTTTAGTTAAGTGTTATGTTGCTAGTGGTTTTAATGTCTGCTGGCACCATCTTTTTTGCCAAATTAAAAGCACCTGCTTACAGCAGCTATGCATGCATGCAACTTTGATCACAGACAAACTGGCGAGAGCTGACATTTGCTGTTTGGTATAGTTATGTATATTGGGTCAAGGATAAATGTTGTAAAAATGGAACCTTGATAGAACTAATAATTTTGGGAAAGCTATGGATATTAGCTAACAACACTGAACAATGGATGTTGTTAACTACTTTCTGGACTCACACAGCATTCCAGCAGAGTGGCAAGTCATCTTTATATTAAAAGTGCGAGTGTGATGAGTGATTTTATTTAGTAAGTTCAATGTAAGTACATAATATAATTGTGCATACATTAAAACACATGTATGACACAAGAAAGTGAAAACGCTTATTTCCATTGTGGGCCATTTAAAAATCAAATGACAAAATAGAAGTATAAATAAAATAATAATAGTGTAAAGCTTGTTTGCTGTTAAATGATATAATAACAAGAACCTAAACAATTTATAAATACATTAAGACAGTTAATTAACACTAAAAAATGAGAAAATTAACACGGAATAAAAGGGTTGAGTTCCTGTTCTTAAAACTCTTGTCTAAGGTTTTAAAAACATTCTGGACACACACGGCATTCAAACCCATTATACAAGCTTTGCTTAATTTGTTACCACCCTTGAAAAATGTCAGCTAGCTTTTTTATAAACACTATCCAATCTATAGCAGATGGATCCCCACAGACAACACGCTAGTATTTATTATAAACACAAAAGAGATGACGCAACAATGATTGCAGTGTGTCTGTTAATTAGGATTTCTAAATGTGCCATAAGCCTGGTGATGAAATAATTTTTTAATTTAGTCATAACATTTAATTACATCCTCATTGACAGTGTGATTGCTTTTAATGTTGTAATCAGGACAGAATTATTCGTAAAATATAAATTTGACTATTCTAGTGATTGCAATGCTTTGAAATTGTGCACAATGGGCCTCATGTATCAATGTTGCACACTTGTGGCGTAAATTTACGGCGTAAACTTGAAATACACCAAAGTCGCCGTGACATGTATCAAGCAGTGCGCACCTGCCCATTTCTGGCGTACGCCTGATGTGATCTTGATAAATGCGGCGGGTGGAAACGATCGGAATTATAATAAACACGCCCATAAATATTCAGACTCTGCTTCAGACGCACCCTCATTTTACGACATGGAAGACGGGAAGACGGCAAAGAAAAAGAACTCCACCAATCACAACGCGTGCCAATAGAGCATCAAAAGCGGCTGTCGTATCAATTGTTTTGTAGTATATAATCAATAAAGTGTTACAGTGGTCCCTCATTAATCGCTGGAGTTACGTTCTAAAAAATAGCCCGTAATACGCAAAACCGCGACGTAGTCAGCGTTATTTTTTACAATTATTATAGACATTTCAAAGCTGTAAAACCCCTCACTACACAGTTTATACACTTTCTCAATCAGGCATGAACATTTTCTCACTTTTCTCTCGTGTGTAAACACTCTCAAAGTTCAAACCTTAGTAGGAAAATAAGACCAAACTGTTTTCAGGCCCAAACATTTGTTTGAGAAATAAAAATAGAACGTTTTCCTATAAATAATTATGATGGCATTTAGAACTAACAAATTAATTTTAACGATCAACGAACGAGGTCGGACACATGAGAAATTATTAATAGTGACTGACCAGTATTTCACAGATCGGGCCTCTGCATCCTGACGCTGCGCCTTTTCCCACTCACACCTGGCTGCAGGTGTTTGTTTCCGTGTGACAAACACAGTTATGAGTAGTTGTTGGCGCTCTTTTCTCTTCTGGGCAGCAAGATTCTTATAAACAGATACGCAGAACACAGAACACTGTAAAAAAAAAAAAAAAAAAAAGGAAAGCAAAATTGGACTAAATACTCCGTGAGACTCCGAGGCCACGACAGGTGAACGGCGTTATAGCGAGGGACCACTGTATTCTCTTTTCACATGTCAATAATTCTTGACGTGGATATTTGCTCGCTCAATTAATAAGACACGCCTAATCTGTCAGATTTCTTTATTTTTTAAATGTATTCTGTATTTATTTTATTGTGACAACCGAATGGAGACGACAGAACCTGGTTGCAGCACGGGCGAATTAAGGGAATGACGAAACTACAGTTGTTATCAATTTCATAGTCTAAAACGATCACACCACATGAAGTTAAGCTGTCTTTGCAGTCAGCGCTGTGGCCACGGATCGTGCTCCATAACAATCCCGCAAAGGCGGGATTTGTATTGATTATTATGTAGTATAATCAGGAAAGTGTTATTTATGTAATATATGCATTGATTTGTATAATGGCACTGTTTATCATGTTGATCATCTTCATTTTTATGTGAATTCCAGCGCTGGTTCATTTTGGTGTATAATTTACGCCACCTGTCGACCTGGTGTATATTTTCAGCGCAGCGTACGCCAACGACCACATTGATAAATGCCAAGTAGTGCAGCCGTTTTGGCGTACACCCCATATACACTCAAATATCGCCGTATGCAACGTTGATACATGAGGCCCAATAGGTGCAGGGCTTCTTCTACCTGTGCAAGTGTCTTTTTGACTGAACTTTGACTTCATGGACTTATTTAATGATTCATTCATTTAATGTTAACATATAAAAGGAAACCGCTTTTTCAAATAATAAAATAGTTGCTCTTTAAAGAGACTTTGTTTTATTTAGAAGCATAGCAGCAGGTGTTGGTTTTCGGAAATGACAGGTGAGCTGCACCCTCAGGACATTTATCCAGATGACGGTCTCCTCTGCAGCTTTGCCCTCTTGGTGGAGTTTTTGGAGACACTTTCCTCACATTTTGACAGGCAGAGATGTTCTCTTCTTCCTTCTGTACTTTAGGTTTTGGTGTTCAGCTCCATCACTGGAGGTTTTTGGAGTGTATCTGTAATTACAAGGTTCTCTGCACAGCAAATATTGAAATGTTTCTGATGTTGAAAAAGTGAGTAACATTTATTAAAATATAAAGAAACATGAAACAGTGCTGTGCTATTTTCTTTAAGGTGTGATTACTAGTTAGTTATTTAAAGTCTTGTAGTCATAGCAGTGACAGTTTTAAAAAAAAACTACGTTGGAGATTTATTTGGTAAATAAAATAGATCAAACAATTTACAAATGGAAAATGTTCAGTCAGCTCTATTGAGTGATTGATTAAACATGCTGCAGCTAAAGGCTAAGCTAACATTGGCTGATAAAATCAGTGTTCAGTGATGCACTAGGTCACGTTTTCTTTTCAAATTATTCACTCAGCTCAGACAAATTTGCAAAAATTTGCAGTTGCTCTGTTACTCAAAGTGTGTGTGTTCATTCAGAAGTGAAGAATTTCAGACCGTGTGTGTCTGCTCGATCACACTGCCTGTTGTCTCTCTGTCTGACCGGGTCGTCTGGCTTCAGCTCCCCCTGGCTGCTTCAGCTCTGCCCGGCCTCACTCTGACCAGTCGCTGATAAAACACACACATGCTTGCTTGCCTCTACTGGTGGTTGGCTCTCACTGCGGTATTGTATCACTTCCTGTTCCGGAGCACAGCGGTGTTTTTCTGTATCTGTTAGCTGTTTAATCTGCGCAGTTAGATTGATCTACTTATCTAGATTACGATTTGTTTCCCAGTGTAATCTTTACATGCCTTAACTAAAGCACTCCTTCTGCTGAATTACCTCTAAATTATTTACACATTATTCACTTTGCGTGTTTTTAGGAATCTGCTAGCTTAGCGTAGCTACTAGCTCTTAGCCGATTTAGCATGGCGGCTTCTCCTGTCTCTCCCGCACTTTTCTGCTCTGGGTGTGAAATGTTTAGTTATTCCTCGGCCTCCTTTAGCAGTAACGGTACTTGTAATAAGTGTAGCTTATTCGTAGCTTTGGAGGCCAGGCTGGGCGAATTGGAGACTCGGCTCCGCACCGTGGAAAATTCTACAGCTAGCCAGGCCCCTGTAGTTGGTGCGGACCAAGGTAGCTTAGCCGCCGTTAGTTACCCCCTGGCAGATCCCGAGCAGCCGGGAAAGCAGGCTGACTGGGTGACTGTGAGGAGGAAGCGTAGCCCTAAACAGAAGCCCCGTGTACACCGCCAACCCGTTCACATCTCTAACCGTTTTTCCCCACTCAACGACACACCCGCCGAGGATCAAACTCTGGTTATTGGCGACTCTGTTTTGTGAAATGTGAAGTTAGCGACACCAGCAACCATAGTCAATTGTCTTCCGGGGGCCAGAGCAGGCGACATTGAAGGAAATTTGAAACTGCTGGCTAAGGCTAAGCGTAAATTTGGTAAGATTGTAATTCACGTCGGCAGTAATGACAACCGGTTACGCCAATCGGAGGTCACTAAAATTAACATTAAATCGGTGTGTAACTTTGCAAAAACAATGTCGGACTCTGTAGTTTTCTCTGGGCCCCTCCCCAATCAGACCGGGAGTGACATGTTTAGCCGCATGTTCTCCTTGAATTGCTGGCTGTCTGAGTGGTGTCCAAAAAATGAGGTGGGTTTCATAGATAATTGGCAAAGCTTCTGGGGAAAACCTGGTCTTGTTAGGAGAGACGGCATCCATCCCACTTTGGATGGAGCAGCTCTCATTTCTAGAAATCTGGCCAATTTTCTTAAATCCTCCAAACCGTGACTATCCAGGGTTGGGACCAGGAAGCAGAGTTGTAGTCTTACACACCTCTCTGCAGCTTCTCTCCCCCTGCCATCCCCTCATTACCCCATCCCCGTAGAGACGGTGCCTGCTCCCAGACCACCAATAACCAGCAAAAATCTATTTAAGCAAAAAATTCAAAAAGAAAAAATAATATAGCACCTTCAACTGCACCACAGACTAAAACAGTTAAATGTGGTCTATTAAACATTAGGTCTCTCTCTTCTAAGTCCCTGTTGGTAAATGATATAATAATTGATCAACATATTGATTTATTCTGCCTAACAGAAACCTGGTTACAGCAGGATGAATATGTTAGTTTAAATGAGTCAACACCCCCGAGTCACACTAACTGTCAGAATGCTCGTAGCACGGGCCGGGGCGGAGGATTAGCAGCAATCTTCCGTTCCAGCTTATTAATTAATCAAAAACCCAGACAGAGCTTTAATTCATTTGAAAGCTTGACTCTTAGTCTTGTCCATCCAAATTGGAAGTCCCAAAAACCAGTTTTATTTGTTATTATCTATCGTCCACCTGGTCGTTACTGTGAGTTTCTCTGTGAATTTTCAGACCTTTTGTCTGACTTAGTGCTTAGCTCAGATAAGATAATTATAGTGGGCGATTTTAACATCCACACAGATGCTGAGAATGACAGCCTCAACACTGCATTTAATCTATTATTAGACTCAATTGGCTTTGCTCAAAAAGTAAATGAGTCCACCCACCACTTTAATCATATCTTAGATCTTGTTCTGACTTATGGTATGGAAATAGAAGACTTAACAGTATTCCCTGAAAACTCCCTTCTGTCTGATCATTTCTTAATAACATTTACATTTACTCTGATGGACTACCCAGCAGTGGGGAATAAGTTTCATTATACTAGAAGTCTTTCAGAAAGCGCTGTAACTAGGTTTAAGGATATGTTTCCTTCTTTATGTTCTCTAATGCCATATACCAACACAGTGCAGAGTAGGTACCTAAACTCTGTAAGTGAGATAGAGTATCTCGTCAATAGTTTTACATCCTCATTGAAGACAACTTTGGATGCTGTAGCTCCTCTAAAAAAAGAGAGCTTTAAATCAGAAGTGCCTGACTCCGTGGTATAACTCACAAACTCGTAGCTTAAAGCAGATAACCCGTAAGTTGGAGAGGAAATGGCGTCTCACTAATTTAGAAGATCTTCACTTAGCCTGGAAAAAGAGTCTGTTGCTCTATAAAAAAGCCCTCCGTAAAGCTAGGACATCTTTCTACTCATCACTAATTGAAGAAAATAAGAACAACCCCAGGTTTCTTTTCAGCACTGTAGCCAGGCTGACAAAGAGTCAGAGCTCTATTGAGCTGAGTATTCCATTAACTTTAACTAGTAATGACTTCCTGACTTTCTTTGCTAACAAAATTTTAACTATTAGAGAAAAAATTACTCATAACCATCCCAAAGACGTATCATTATCTTTGGCTGCTTTCAGTGATGCCGGTATTTGGTTAGACTCTTTCTCTCCGATTGTTCTGTCTGAGTTATTTTCATTAGTTACTTCATCCAAACCATCAACATGTTTATTAGACCCCATTCCTACCAGGCTGCTCAAGGAAGCCCTACCATTATTTAATGCTACGATCTTAAATATGATCAATCTGTCTTTGTTAGTTGGCTATGTACCACAGGCTTTTAAGGTGGCAGTAATTAAACCATTACTTAAAAAGCCATCACTTGACCCAGCTATCTTAGCTAATTATAGGCCAATCTCCAACCTTCCTTTTCTCTCAAAAATTCTTGAAAGGGTAGTTGTAAAACAGCTAACTGATCATCTGCAGAGGAATGGTCTATTTGAAGAGTTTCAGTCAGGTTTTAGAATTCATCATAGTACAGAAACAGCATTAGTGAAGGTTACAAATGATCTTCTTATGGCCTCAGACAGTGGACTCATCTCTGTGCTTGTTCTGTTAGACCTCAGTGCTGCTTTTGATACTGTTGACCATAAAATTTTATTACAGAGATTAGAGCATGCCATAGGTATTAAAGGCACTGCGCTGCGGTGGTTTGAATCATATTTATCTAATAGATTACAATTTGTTCATGTAAATGGGGAATCTTCTTCACAGTCTAAAGTTAATTATGGAGTTCCACAAGGTTCTGTGCTAGGACCAATTTTATTCACTTTATACATGCTTCCCTTAGGCAGTATTATTAGACGGTATTGCTTAAATTTTCATTGTTACGCAGATGATACCCAGCTTTATCTATCCATGAAGCCAGAGGACACACACCAATTAGCTAAACTGCAGGATTGTCTTACAGACATAAAGACATGGATGACCTCTAATTTCCTGCTTTTAAACTCAGATAAAACTGAAGTTATTGTACTTGGCCCCACAAATCTTAGAAACATGGTGTCTAACCAGATCCTTACTCTGGATGGCATTACCCTGACCTCTAGTAATACTGTGAGAAATCTTGGAGTCATTTATGATCAGGATATGTCATTCGAAGCGCATATTAAACAAATATGTAGGACTGCTTTTTTGCATTTACGCAATATCTCTAAAATCAGAAAGGTCTTGTCTCAGAGTGATGCTGAAAAACTAATTCATGCATTTATTTCCTCTAGGCTGGACTATTGTAATTCATTATTATCAGGTTGTCCTAAAAGTTCCCTCTCTTCATTGGCTTCTTGTTAATTCTAGAATAGAATTTAAAATTCTTCTTACTTATAAGGTTTTGAATAATCAGGTCCCATCTTATCTTAGGGACCTCTTAGTACCATATCACCCCAATAGAGCGCTTCACTCTCAGACTGCAGGCTTACTTGTAGTTCCTAGGGTTTGTAAGAGTAGAATGGGAGGCAGAGCCTTCAGCTTTCAGGCTCCTCTCCTGTGGAACCAGCTCCCAATTCAGATCAGGGAGACAGACACCCTCTCTACTTTTAAGATTAGGCTTAAAACTTTCCTTTTTGCTAAAGCTTATAGTTAGGGCTGGATCAGGTGACCCTGAACCATCCCTTAGTTATGCTGCTATAGACGTAGACTGCTGGGGGGTTCCCATGATGCACTGTTTCTTTCTCTTTTTGCTCTGTATGCACCACTCTGCATTTAATCATTAGTGATTGATCTCTGCTCCCCTCCACAGCATGTCTTTTTCCTGGTTCTCTCCCTCAGCCCCAACCAGTCCCAGCAGAAGACTGCCCCTCCCTGAGCCTGGTTCTGCTGGAGGTTTCTTCCTGTTAAAAGGGAGTTTTTCCTTCCCACTGTAGCCAAGTGCTTGCTCACAGGGGGTCGTTTTGACCGTTGGGGTTTTACATAATTATTGTATGGCCTTGCCTTACAATATAAAGCGCCTTGGGGCAACTGTTTGTTGTGATTTGGCGCTATATAAAAAAAATTGATTGATTGAATTGATTGATTGATAAAAGCTCCTCCCAGCACGGTGATGCCTGTCACTCCTTCTGTTCTTCGCTGCTAATCTTGTGGTCAGACTGAGTGTGTCACTTTTTATTTTTGCCTTTTTTTTTTCGGAACACACGACTCTTCACAAACATCACGACTCTGAGACTTGTTCAGCCTCTGGCACAGAAACACAAACTCCGCCCCCGTGTGCATTCTGCGCATTCAAAAGCGGCAAGTTGAGCGCTCTGTCCGAAAGGCCCTTTATGCAAAACCCTGCTCCAGAATGTTTCAGAACCTGTTTCAAAGATTTTGGAGTCCATATCAAAAAGAAGACATTGTGAGTTGTGCTAAATGGGGCCTCATTATGTCACCAAGTGATTCCAAATGATCCATTTGATGTCATGGCGAAACATTATAACACAAGTGAGAGAACAAGGATCATACAGTTTTTGAATTTGCTTGTATCAAGCAACAAGTTGCTCATGTTGTACAAGATGTTCCTCTGCAGTTCCATTCACCCGCCTCATAATCTCGTCCTTGGCACTGATAAAGACCAGTTATGCAAGTGCATCATATTTAAAAATGCATACAGTTGTATTTGCTAATTTGACATGAAAGCCAGAGGCACATTCACAGGTCTATCTTGTTTATCTGTACATTAGAGTCATTTTGAGATTTAGTGTTTTACCCAAGGACACTTAAACACACAGAGACAGGTGAACCCGGGGACTAGTGATCATTTTGTCAGTGAACAGCTACTTCTTTGATTTAAGTCATTAGCAGTTTTAGCTTCCAAACATGTTGTTCCGATCCTGTTTAAGTGATTAAGTGATTTGTGCTGTTTCATCTCTTCATTTGTCGTTTATGTTCAGTATGTCTGTTATGCAAGAGGTGAAATGCAATATTCTTTTATGTTCTGTGTCTTTTTTTCTGATGGCTGATGGGACCTCTTATTATCCTGTGTGTGTGTGTGTGTGTGTGTGTGTGTGTGTGTGTGTGTGTGTGTGTGTGTGTGTGTGTGTGTGTGTGTGTGTGTGTGTGTGTGTGTGTGTGTGTGTGTGTGTGTGTGTGTGTGTGTGTGTGTGTGTGTGTGTGTGTGTGTGTGTTCTCCATGATCCTTAATTATTTGTGTGCCTGTGGTGTTTTGCCAAATGGCTCACTGTTTCCCTGCCTCTCACCTGTCATAAGGCTGTCTTATCCCTCTTATTGACTCTGTTTTACTTTTCCTGCAGGTTTATTTTTGTTTGAGAGTGTTTTTTGTTTGTTTGTTTGTTTGTTTTTTGTACAGTACTGGGTAGGGCTGAAACGATTAATTGCGTACCTCGAATAATTCGATGACAAAAAGTGATCGAGGCAAATTCTGTGCCTTGAAGCTTCACTTAACGTTGTAGTACATATGCCAGGCCTGTGTGTGGCGCTGCAATGTCCCCAGAAAAGAAAAACAGAAGAAGACTAGAGCATAACAGCTAATCAAATTGGCAATGATAACTACCACTTTTCAACGTGATACACAGAGTAAAATAAAGCCTTTTAAGAGAAAGATGGTCCACGCTGATCATCTGAAATAGACTTACTGCACATTTAAAGTGAAGCAGAGTGTTTGTGTATTTTAAAAAAACACATGGTCCGCTCTACGTGCAGAGTGACTATTGACCCAGCGGCCGGCTGCTGACTCTCTGTCCACTCTTTCTTCTGTGTTTTGCTCAGACTCGCACTGAGCATTTCGCTTTTTAATTTTCGCTTTTTTGGGGGGGGGCAACACACAACGCTTCACAAACACAGTAACTTAAATAAAATAAGAAAAAACTGACTGCGAAGCATGGATGTTCAACCTCCAGCTGAAGAGGGATTTAAAAAAAAATCATGCACGGACCCAGTTCACCAACCTTTTATTTAAAAAAAATAAAAATAAAAATGGTTAAATTTTACAAGGTGGAGAAAAGAAAACAAAGCCACATCCCATCGCCATTTCAGCAAAATATCAACACTTTGGCATAGTTGTTTAAAAACGCAAAGTACTTTTTATCCGATTACTTGATTAATCGCCAGAATAATCGATAGAATACTCGATTACCAAAATAATTGATAGCTGCAGCCCTAGTACTGGGTGGTTGTTATCCAGGACCCATAGTGGTTCTGTGGTGATGTGATGACGATTGACACCAGTGGGGCTCCCAAAACTGACTTGACTTGACCAGTCATGTACATATGTATTTGGACAGTGATCATTTTTGTCATTTTGCCTCTGCACAGCAACGGAGTTGAAATGAAACAATCAAGATGTTCTTGACATGTCAGCTTTTAGCTTTACTTCAAAAGGTTTAATAGAAATATTGCAGCCATTTGTACACACAGTCCCCCCATTTTCAGGGGCTACAATTAATCAGACTACTTACAATTATCATTATTATTATTATCGTTATTATTGTCGTTTTAATGTGTCTTCTCCCCTCCGCTGTCCCCAGTATCAGTGTTGTTGCCACAAATAATCTCACAGTTGTATATAAATGGTTCCAGTGAAAACCCATTTGTTTGTTCTCAGTCTGAATATTGCTTTGGAAATGCAAGAAGTCTTACTATGGTTGCACATCTTTTCTTTTTTCATGCCACATTACTGAAGCCCATTTACACAGTCATTATTGTTCCGAAACCCTTGAAGAAATTAAAAAAGCTCATTAGTGCTGCAAGTATTATTTTCATAGTTCACACTTTTGCTGATTGTGGTTTACAGTAGATTAAATGTGTAATGCAGTAATTTACTGAAATAATGTGTTTAGCCTAATTAGATATATTCATGCTCATTTTGTTTATCAAAAGTGTAAGACCAGTCTCACCTACAGCTTTTTTGTTTTTGCTTCCCCAAGGCAGAAAGAAACATGACAACAGCCATATAAAATCTTCACGGTGGTGCGGTGGTTAGCACTCTTGCCTTGCAGCCAGATGATCTGGGGTTCAAACCCACCTGTACTCATTCTTCCTGTATGTCATAGTGTTGTGTAAAATGCGTGTCAAGTCAAAATACAGATCCATACCACATCCACTGTGGCAGCCCCAAGTGAACTGGAGTAACTGAAAGACAGGAGCAATTCAAGCACTGCACATCTTTGAGAACCGAGGATTCTTTAGTCTGAAGCCCAACGCTTAACCACTAGACCATCACTTCCCCAACTTGCTTAACTTGTTTAATCACTAAAATTTCCACTGTCTCTGCTAAATTGTGTTCATCCTGTATGCTAACCATGTGTGTTTTAGCCTTTGACATTGTTGCAGTCTGGAAATGTGTTATGGGAGGCACATGCTTCACACTGGTGTAAATAATTCCATGGAAGAAATGGTTATTTCTGGGGAAAATGTTTTTTTTAGTTTGCCTAGACCCAAAGGTCCAGTGAGCTTATGCAAGCATAAAAACAGCCAAATTTTCAATTTTGACCTTAATTGACTGTGACCACACCCACTTTTCCAGTTGTCACTTTAAACCTCAGCTCAGAAATCACTGAACCAATGAAGCTGAAACTTGGTGTGCGTGTTCCTACCCATGAGGACACCAAAGTTTGTTTGAGGCATTCCGACCTGATTTCAAATATGGCAACCCTGACTGCCATCTCTAAAATTGCATATACACCTATTTTTCAGCCATTTATGCAGCGTTTAAGATGAAATTTGCTACATGAAATCTAATGGTTTTTGCTGTGACCTGGACCAAAGGTCTGGTGGGCTTATGTCCTGGTTCGCCTGTCTGTCGGCGGTCTCAGCATTTGTAAACATCTTCTCTAAAACTGCTGAGGCAGTGAAGCTGAAACTTGCCATAAATGTTCCATCCTACAAGGACACCAAACTTTGTTCAAGGTATTCCAATCCAATGTCAAACATGGCTGCCATATTGAGAATGCCACCGTGAGCCATTGGTCAGCAGTTTTAAAAGGTATTGAGCTGAAATTTGGTACGAGGGTAGCTAGTAAACATATCTGACAACTCTGATAAATATCTGACAGGTTTTTAATTTTTACCTGGATACGACTAGTGGAGTTTAACCATGCCAACTTTTCTAGCTGAAACTGTGATGTCTTGAATCATCCAGGTGAGCTACAGTGCCCGTGGCACTATTTTCATTGTTAAAATGGCCAGATTTGTTTGAGGTGATTTTTTTTCTTTTCTTTTCTTTTCAGCCTAACTACAGATCTTAAATCTGAACATATTTGTGCTCATTGACCTGTCAGACTTTGCACATTGTATACACAAACTTACATTCATCTATGGTTTATGCAGGTAGCCATGCAGACATAAATGCTTAGTAATTAGGAGTTTTGTTAATTTGATGGATGACAGTGTTCAACAGAATTAGGGTGATGTTTAGGTCAGACAAGGGAGAGTAGAATGCAGAAATGTATAACCTGAGGCTTCCACACATCACCTATGGTCAGCTGTTTTTCACAAGCTTTAAACGATCATCTGGCCAAATCCAAATTGAACTGGTTTTACAGAATATGCAGGGTTATATTTTTCTTTTTTCTTTTTAAGTAGAGAGCTGACCCATAGGATCACGTCACATACTCCATAAATTGAAAGCTTCTTGCATACACATAGGCTGTGCAACACAATTTATGAAAGCCTCATTCTCAAGTTAATTGATATGCTTCTTGAAAGGTTGCTGTCTGTATGCTGACAAACAGGTCTGTGACGTGGTGTTTGGTTTGATGTCCTCACGTGCCAGATTTGTATCATATGCTGTTAGCTAAAACAGCCGTAGCATGCAAAGGGTGTGAATACTTATGCACGTGTGAGTGCTCAGTTTTTCATTTTTAATGAATTTGCAAAAATAAAAAAATACAATTTTTTCATGTTGTCATTATGGGGTGTTGTGAATAAAATTAATTGACTCCATTTGGAAATAAGGCTGTAACATAACAAAATGTGGAAAAAGTGAAGCACTGTGAATACTTTCTGGTTGCGCTGTATGCAGACAAGTTAAATTAAGTAAACTTATTTTTATATAACTCATCAATTAAACAGTGCATAACTGTAATACTGATTTAAATATTTTGGTTGTTAAAAATATTATTATTGTAAATAGTAGAAGCAGTCATAGTATTCTATTAGTATGAAAAATGTCTTCAAAAGTGAACCTTTAATTGAGGGATGTTGAGGGGTATGCCACCCCCCCCAACCCTCATTCCATCTGGATTTGCCCCTGGTTTGCAGTCTCTAAGCAGATAGAATGGAGAAGTTGTGTATTTATGTAAAAAGTATGACCTAATTGAGAGGTAAGAAGGTTTTATCAGTGGTTAAGCGTTGGGCTTGAGACCAGAGGATACCTGGTTCAGATCCCAGCCCGACCGGAAATCACTAAGGGTCCTTGGGCAAGGTCCTTAATCTCCTAGTTGCTCCCAGTGTATTCTGGGCGCCTTGCATGTCAGGGTGAATGTGAGGCATTGATTTGTGAAGCACTTTGAACGTCTGATGCAGATGAAGAAGCGCTATATACGTGCAGTCCATTTACCATCTATTTTATCAGCGCTTTTTACTTCACACCATCCTCAGAAAGAGACGTTAGGCGTATTTGGGGGAAAAAGCATTAGCATTTGTAGTAATGCAACACACGTCTGTAGCTGTATTTTTAGTTTAACCACAGCGTGGACGGCTACAGACCCGACAACAGAGCATTTTGGGAAATGCTGTTGATTACGAACAGGGGTCAAAATACATTTTTTAACCTACTTGCACTGGTGCTAGTAGCAAAAAATTACTTCCACCAAAAAAAAGTTACTTGCACAACCAAAAGTCAGTCTTATATCAACCTTAAAACTCCTCCTCTGATGTGTCAGAGTCTTCCCTCAGTTTTTATTTTCACGTGCGCGCGTGAACGAATCGTCCGTGAAGATTATTTTATTTATTAACTACACAGATGTATAATAAAACAAATGGTGTCTGGTTTATAACACAATTATCACAGAGTTTCAGGGGAGAGAGAGCAAGGAACTACGGAGCCCTGGAAGTGTCATCGCAAAATGTTTTGCCTGTGGAGAGAATGTGCGCACGTTTTATTATATTGTGCGCACGTTTTATTATATTGTGCGCACGTTTTATTATATTGTGTGCTCGTTTTAAGCATCATTTGAGTAAAACAAGGGCACGATCTACTTAAACGTGGCCACAATTTGTAAAACGTGCACTCAGTTATTCAGTATTGTCTTGACACATAAATGTTGGCTATTAGTCAGCAAACCAGCAGACAGTGTGATACATTTCCCCATTAGAAATGGATCTGGTCAGAGTGTACAAGGACATATAGAGAACTCCATCATCTGGAGTTTAAGCACATGAAAAAGGATGCTGAGGGCGAAGCGTCGTGAGGATGACAATTTAGGTCATATTATAAATTAATTTTGAATGAAAGGAAAACGTGCGCACGTTTTATTCATTCGATGGCTCAAATAAAGGAAAACGTGCGCACGTTTTATTCATTCGATGGCTCAAATAAAGGAAAACGTGCGCACGTTTTATTCATTCGATGGCTCAAATAAAGAGAGAGAGAGAGGAACCGCAGCCAGTTTTATTTCTTTTCTTTGTTTACATGTGCACGCGCGAACACAACAAATAGAGCACAGCAACTCGCTCCGTGTGTCTGAGTCATAAAACGCAGGGAAGATGAAGACCTTATTCATTCCTTTATTGGTTCATTTTACTGGTGCTTATAGTTGATAAATCTTGGATAAAGTTACTTGCACCAGTGCAAGTGCAGTATAAAATTAGTGCACCGCTCGAATAATACGTGCACAAACTAGCACATGCACGTACTATTTCGAGCCCTGTTATGTATTTAGGGAAAAACCAGTCGCCGAGGGGATGGCTGTATGCCTCCTCGAAGGCTGTATGTACGTTAAAAAAAAAAAAGCAGCCAAAATAAGGGGATGTGGTGCACCTACTGCCCGGTTTAGAAAAACCACTGATGTTGAGTACCAAACACTTCGGATGATATCGTCCATCGCACTGTTTTATTGCAGGCATCCTGACGTGCCAGTTAACCCTCTGGGGCCGACGCCGTTGTATATGATGGCTGAGACCAAGCTTTACTAAATTATAAATAACTTTTTAATTATATGAGATAGAAACTTTTTTTTTTTTTTTTTGTGAAAAGTTAACTGCAGACTTTCGAGCCAGCCATTGGCCATCTTTTTACTCCTCATAGAAGCTGTGTGATGACGTGCGCAGTGTGAGTGTCCAATCGGAATTGGTTCATCGTCACATGGTTTTCCGGAATCCAATCATAGGGCAGATTTACCTCACGTGATAAACTAAAGATCGTTTTTAGCAGTGATGTGTTACTAGTTGGCCCGTTTGAATAGCCCCTTGGCTACTGGCTCTAATGTGCCCTGCACCATTACGCACAGCGATCAGTGAAAGTGAGCAGAGGAAGCAGACGGAGAGCCTCTGATGACAGTCTCATCTGCTCAAACACAGATTGTGTGAGTTTTAGAGATGCTCCACTGCTCATTACCTGTGAATGTCATTGAATAAGCCTGTGGCAAGCTCTCTCGCTCCGGCGTAAAGCACTGTTTACCATATGAGTGGAGCGAGGGGGGAGGGGCCACTCCTCAGAGTGTAAATGGGCCAACATGTCAAAGCTGCTTTCAGAGCAGGACAGAACACTCCAAAACACAGGAAAAGTAGACGTTTGTGATGTGACCTTTGTGTAATAGCAGACAGAAATTGCTTTGAGATGAAGACAAACAAAACGCATAGACCATTTTGTATATATTGTTCAAAATGTGTTTGTGTTTGTTTGAACCTTTTTGTTGTACAGTCTTTCACACAAGAGCCCAAATTACCTTTTATAAAGTGTCAAAACAGTTGTTTATTGTAGTTTGCTGTGTGTTTTGAGTAAATGTGTTTGGAAAATAATTTCTGCTTTACTTTTTCCTTTCTTATTTCTGATTGTAAACCTTTATTATACTTATAAAACACAACTATAGCATATATATTATGAAAGTACAGGTTGTCCTGAAAAAAAAAGAGACATAAAAATTAATTGTGGGATGCAGGGAGAGCTGTTAACAGCAATAATAAAACATTTATGCCAGGCAAGTGAACTGTCCAAAAAATGCCCTCGGACCCCAGAGGGTTAAGGAGACACCACACAACTATACTTGTGACAAAAATAGTTTTTCAAGTGTCTTGAAAATCCTGCTGTGGTTAAATCAGACCATTATGGCACATTAACAGAATAAGAACAGACACCCTCCCTGTCCCGCCAAGTGTATGGACAATATACATATCCGTGAACTAAGCTTTAGAAATCTGTTCTGTCATCCGAGCTAGACAACCAAATCTACAGCATGTGTAAGTGACCCTTGCATGTAAGAATTTGAATGATATTAATGAACCAGCAGTGTCTTCTTCCTAACGATGCATTCAGAAGTACTGCAGCTATAATATCCGTTCAGTCCTGTATCTAATGAGTTGTGAGCTGATAGCCCTCTTCATCGAAACATCCCGCATATCATCAGGGTCTATTTGCGGGTGGTGAAGCATAGCTAATGCATGTAGCATTGTTGGGTTTAAATGAGAGATGCCAGGCATGCCTAAAGTCAGTCATTTGCATTTGGCTCCCATCGCTGGGCTACAGATGAGGCAGACTGAGGGTGTGCCCCAAGTGTTTATCACCACAGCGAGGACAATGAGGGAAAACAATTATTAAATCCAAATATGACTGGTGCAAACTGTGGGAGGGTGTTGCTGAGAAAGAAAATAATTTGACATGCTTTACATCATTCTGTGTAACACAGCAGCCGGTGTTGGCTTGCTGAAGTTTATACGACAGGAATTTCTGCTTGTTGACAAAGTGTTGATGGTTTGGATGTGAAGCCAGATTACTTTGTAAGTTGGTGGTGACCATGCCTGACCACACCTAGTCGTCCTTTAATGAAGGACGCGCCACCCATTTTCAGATGCACTTCTATTGTTTAAGCTGTTCGTAGCAGTTGGGAGCAGGACGAAGCCTGTGGAAAACATGGCTGCTGCATGTTGGTGAATCACGTTAAAAGCTTCTGTGGCAGCACAAAGTTGCAGCGCCGGCTTCTCTTAGCTCAGCAGGTTGTTTTGAGCAAAAAGAGATTATTGCTGTCTGCTTTGCCTCGCAAATTATCTTTATCTCTTCCTCCTCTAAGCTACAGCGTCACATGACAGTGACCTCATCTGTGCGTGTGCAGGATTAAATAAACCGGGCCAGTAGAGTGGTTTTACCTCTGCATCCCAATCGGCCCGCTGAGAATGCCAGGGCCAGGTGGTGAATGTGTCATTGAGTGTCCTACAGCAGACGGTGCTCCTCTGTCCTTTTCAGCCCCGCCAGCTTGTCTAGCCACTTGCCCTTTTCATTTTCCTGTCCCTAGGCTCTTTATGGTTTTTTTTGTTTGTTTTTTTTGCACTGGATCATCATTTTCAAGGTTACTGTGCAGGAGGGCACTTTGCTGAAGGTGTGCACTGCTTCAGTTCTGTGTGTTTGTAAAGCTCCGGAGCCCTGGTTTAAGGACTGTTTTTGTCTGGCCGTGCTCAGGCAGTTTAATTTCCTGTCCTTCGTGGTCTCTTCTCACTTTGTTATTGCTGCTTGTGTTGTGATCTCCAGGGGAGTCTAGACAGGTTTCCCCTTCCCTGAGAACCAGGTGGAATGCTAACCGCACTCGCTGTTTGCACAGCTAATATGTATAAAATGTACACCGCTTCCACTGCGAGCACGCCTGCCTTGGAGCTCCACAAACGAGTTGAGTTGGCAATGAGCAGCTCGGCAACCAGCAGAGTCCCACTGACTCCATTTCCCCACGATTTGCTCCCGCTGTGCTTCCTTTGAGTGATATTCATCATACGGATTCATTATTCTTCCTCCCCAACTGCCACGATTAGATTTTCTTCTGCTTCTAGATTGCTGCACAGACAAAACTCCATAAACATGTTGCATATGACAGTCTTTGTTTGGATTTACCTTCCTTATGTCTTAGTGGGGTTTTTTGTTTGTTTTTCTTGTTTGGTTTTTTTCATTTTCTGCACCTTGTTTTGTTCTCTATGACCAATTTTTCCTCATGTTGACTCCACCTGGTCTTCGTCGCTGAGCAGGTTTTTCCTTTCCTTTTGTGGTTGTGGGGTTGTTGCCTTCAAGACCCAGCCTCTGTGTGCGTGTGCATGTGCGTGTGTGTTTGGACAGCACTTAGGGCTCTTGCTCTTTGTTGACACAGCAGGTGTTGATTTGTCTCCACAGTGGATGCTTTGTTTGGACCTCGTTCTCTCTTCCTAAGCGCAGAAAGGGCAGAACAGCACAGGCTGCCAGAGTGAAGGGCATTGCACACATAAAAGAGAGTACTTACCTTTGTCGATGCCGTATGTATCAGTTGCTTCGGTGAGCAAAGCCCGCACGTGCTGTCAGAATGCACGTAACTGTTGTTTGTTTTGAAGAACGCCTTCTATTTTTGTACACAAGTCACAAGTGCAGTACATAATTTTAAGTAATAGGAATGTAGTGATTCATGAGTCAAGTCATCATGACTAAAGGCTCCAAATATCATCCTCATTGTTTTTTCTAATCAAAATAAACCACAAATTTGATTTGTCTTTAATTCCTAGATGTAAGCTGTATAAATCTGTTTTAAAGTCAGTGTTTTTTGGTGCGTAGGTTTCCATAGGATTCAATCAATAGTTATTCTAGGTTTCATATATATATATATATATATATATATATATACATATATATATATATGTATATATATGTATATATATATATATATATGTATGTATATGTATATATATATATATGTGTGTGTGTGTGTGTGTGTGTGATGAAATAAAACAGGAAATATATTTAGATTCTATAAAAGTACAATTTTGTTAAATGTTTCTTCCACAACTACCATTAAATGAAAAGTGTTTGTTTAAGGTAAAGCTTATTAAAACAGCCTTTCTCTTAATACATTCATTTTCTATACCAGTTTATTTCAGTTAAGGATCACAAGACAGCTGGAGGCTGTCCCAGCAGTCATTGGGTGAAAGGTGGGGTCCACCCTGCACAGTTCGCATGGGGCCACATATAGATAGACATATAGATAGACAAACTCATTCATGCTCACACCTGTGTTCAATTTAAAGAGTCCGATTCACCTAACATGCATGTCTTTGGAAGAGGGTGGAAGCCCGTGCAACCACTGGGAGAACATGCAAAGTCCATGCAGAAAGCACCAGGCGGAAAGCAATCCCACAACTTTCATGTTGTGATGTGACAGTGCTAAACATTAATCGCTTTCACAATACAAGTACAGTCAGTTGTTGATCTAACAATAATGCAAAAACAGAATGTTTTCATATAATAACTATTAACAACAAATAGTTACATGACTCAGCTTCAGCTGCCTTAATTTTCACATCAGCCTTTTGGAATTAGCCTGGGGTTGTTTCTTATCAGCTTGGGTCCATAGTTGTCCTCACCATGTGAGAGACATAAATATCCTTGCAGTCATTTTTTACAAGCTTATTGAGGATTTGTACTGGCATCCAAACTGGTGCAACTCAAGTTGTTGCTACGTCTGTGGTTAGATTCTATAGGTATGGTGGGAGGGGGAGCTCTGGGATCTCTTGTTATTTATGAGGCGATTTCCTACAGTGCATTACAGTAAATATAAGGGTTGGGTATCGAGAACTGGTTCTTTTCGAGAATCATTAAGAAATCATTCGATCCACTGACATCAACAGCCTTTTTGCTTAATGATTCCCTTATTGGTCCTTCAGAGCGGCCGTTGTTTTTGAGGGTGTTTATTGGGAAAATGATCATTTCTCTATGTTGATTGTAGACCCTGCAGTGGGTCCGCAATCAATCACTTCTGCAGCAGCTCTGCTTGAAGCTTGAACCAACAAAACAGTGCTCCAACCCACTGCTTCATTGGTTCATTGCTTTGCTGCTTTTCAGAAGTGGCAAGTCTGCTTCTTAACCCCTCTCAAGCTCATTTAAAGTAGACCTGCATTAAAATAAATGCAGTCAGATCTTTGGACCAAAAAATGACTTATATTTACACATAAGATCCTTCTGAATGTAGTAAAGTAAATCTGCAAGCCCAGATCTGTCATTCAACCGAGAAATCTTCATTTAAAAATGACAAATTTACAGCTAAAATTTAGCCCTCTGCAAAACTGTCATCACATCCGGGACGCTGCCGAGACGTCAGGGAAAAGACCCTGTCCCAGCATGCATTGTGCGCACCAACTGTAATTTGTGGATTTACATCAGTTTGCATCTGCACCTTTTTCTTGTCTTATATGGAAGGATCTACTTTTTTAAAACTTCATATTGTCTTGCAGCACGTTTGGTGAGTACACATTTCTTTTATTTGTGCTTCAAAATTATTTTGGGGGACTTTCATACGTCCATTTGATTGAGTGGCGTCACATTGAAAATCTACTGTCCTTCGCCTCCGGTGTTACCATCACGGGGTACGGAGGCGGGACCCGCAAAGAATCCAAGTCATTAAAAAGATATAAACCTCTCTCAGCGGCCACGGAGCTCTGCGGCACCGATTACCGAGACATGTGGCGCTGTGGAAAGTCTGTCCTTGCAGCAACAGGTGTCACCGGCCGCTCCGCATCAAAACAGCGAGCGTAGTCTCTGGACTTTTACCAAGTTGGCTGCACCTCCATTCAGTAGACAGGGACGTGGTGCCGGCTGCACAGCAGACACGGGGGCGATGTGAGTGGCCCGCTTCCGCGTTTATCGAGCACGCAGACTCAGTAAGCGCAGCGGAGGCAGAGAGCGAGGCGTCAGGGAAGAACGTCGCCCGCTGTCAATGTTGCCACTGATCTGAGCATGCAGAGCTGTATCTCACATTCATTGCAGCTTACTTTTGGTTGCTGAAACCAAGACGTGTATAACAGTAACATTACTAACAGATAAAGTTAATTTCAATGCGGGATCGGACTGAAGGCGCGAGCGCTCCGTCTTCTGCCGGACGTCACTGCAATGACCCGGATGTACAAACAGTTTTCGCTGAGGGCCAAATTTTAGCTGCAAATTTGTCATTTTTAAACGAAGATTTCTCCACTGAATTACAAATTTGGGCTTGCAGATTTACTTTACTGCATTCATAAGGGTCTTATAAATACATATCAGCTATTTCTTTCTGAGATCTGACCACATTTATTTCAATGCAGGTCTACTTTAAAGATGTTAATCGTGAGTTACTTTTGTGCAGATTAAAGTCACTAACTGGGGCTTTTGTTTTGTTGCGGGCAAAAAATGAGAATCGTTCTCCATTCCGTTCCAGTCCTCCATCTGCGCCACTCTCTGCCAAGTCAAGTTAGAGTCGGAATTAATAACTTCAAAGTGAATCGCCGTTTTAAATCAAATGACACCTCTTTCCAAACATTGTAATACAAACAGTAAACTACAACAGACTAAAACGTTTTTTCCTCCCACAAGACGTCCTCCATTCTTGATGAATTACACTGATGTTGACGTGCAGCGCAGCCGTCTGCAAGAGTTCAGCTCAGACGTATGGAGTGACATTTGTGCCATTAATGTCTGAAATGAAATGCTTTTGACAAAAACTACAGATTTTGTTTGTTTCTATTTATGTCCAGAGATCAAGGATCCACCATTCACATATTTTATTTATGTCCATATATGAAGTGTCCAGTGACCAATTTCATATTTATTTATAGGGATGCACCGATCCCGATACCAGTATCTGGTATCGGCCCGATCCCGTATTCATTTACTCGTACTTGTAATCATAAAATGCCTCCAATACTTAATGACCGGATACTCCTTTACAGCAGCATGAAGTCATCCTCTCAATGTGGGATTTTCATGCGCACACTCCAGACTATAACCGCTACTTTTTTCATACATTTTGAACACTGCAGCTTTAACAGTGATGCAGCTAATTTATGGATTATTAAAGGTTTTCATGTAATTTACTCATAAGTCAAGTACGTCCGTCAGTGCTGTCCACTGATTGGCTGAAAGCCGCTGTCCGTCATACAGAGTAAATTCACACACACACTAAATAAAAAATCTTACCTGTTTGCTTCAGTGGAATTCATCATCATACGATATTGAAGAAAAATAATCCACATAAAGCCTCCTGAGTTTGGAAAATAACATTTCAAAATACTTTAATTCCTTGTGTGGCTGAAATAAAAAGTTCTTCCGTGACGTCGGCACTTTGTGCCGCAGTTCCTCTGTCACAATTCAGATCAGGGCTTCAGCGGCGGAGATTGTCCATCAGGTTGGTGAGTTTCAGCCCTTGGTGTGGGTGTTCAGGCGTCTCGGTCCACTACAGGGGTAATCCGTTTGCGGAATCTCTGCGCACTGCATTTGGAACCTCCTCTCGCTGCTCTTTCGGTCAGAAGTTGAGTCACTGCTCCTCGTTAACGGCTCAGTTACCACAGGCAATGGACTATTCTGTCTGAAGGTGACGAAATTATCCCATGAACCACAAAGAAAAAATTATGCCGTTTTGCCTCGTGTTGTGACACCACACGTGTGTGTGTGTGTGTGTGTGTGTACCCGCGCGTGCGTGTGTGTGTGTGCGTGTTCCCCCAATATTACATGTTCCACCTTTGGGGGAACATGTAATATTTACCAGTACGTATTTAATTAAACATTAAAAAATAGTGTGGAGAGTGAAAGACTGTTTAGCTCAGTGTTGAAGATAAAAACAGAAACAGGCTCACAGCTTATAACGCAGAGAAGCTGCTTTTTGTCAAAATGAATCTGCCTTTCACAATTTCAAAAAAGACTTTTACGAGGTCTATTAGAAAAGTATCCGACCTTATTATTTTTTTCAAAAACCATATGGATTTGAATCACGTGTGATTGCATCAGACAAGCTTGAACCCTTGTGCACATGCGTGAGTTTTTCCACGCCTGTCGGTTGCGTCATTCGCCTGTGAGCAGGCTTTGAGTGAGGAGTGGTCCAGCCCCCTCGTCGGATTTTCATTGTCAGGAAATGGCGGAATGATTTGGGCTTTTTTTCCATCAGAATTTTTTCAGAAACTGTTAGAGACTGGCAGCTGGAAACCATTCGAAAAATGTATCTGGCTTTCGGTGAAAATTTTACGGGCTTCACAGAGAATGAGTGTTACTACAGCTTTAAGGACAGCTTTAAGGACGCTCAGCACGCCGCGCTCTGTGCCGCCATCGAGAGCCACAAACCACCGGATCATTTCTAAACGGATAGCTCTGTGGAGCCAGACCATCGTGTGCACTTTCTCTGGTTATCACAAGAGCTGGACATCAGCCATTTTTGGCAGATTTCACTTTTAACAAGAGATTTTGTCATGGAAAGCTGAGTGGAGGCTTTGCGCGTCACGACCGATTTGCTGATGGAGCGAGACAAAGGAACACCTCCGTTTTGGTCTCACAGGACGGCTTTGAGATGGCGTTCAGACAGCTGTCAGTGGTTTTTCCATCGAGTGATTATCCGAGAAATTGTGGCTGTGCCTGGACATGCCAGAACATGTCCCGTGAGGCTTCATCACAGCGTTGCTGTGCACCATGCGGTACTGCCGCGACACGCGAAGCCTCCACTCCTCTTTCCATGACAAAAACTCCTGTAACAGTTGAATGTGCCGTTCATTTCCGAACTGGACACTGTGTTTTATCCGGGACGTCGTCTGACTAGCACAGGAATTGTGAAAAGATGTGGACACCAGCGCTTTTTCAGCACATTAAGACAGACGTGCAGAGGAATTCTGCGCGTCATGGCAGTGCCGCATGGTGCACAGCAACGCTGTGATGAAGCCTCACGGGACATGTTCTGGCATGTCCAGGCACATCCACAATTTCTCGGATAATCACTCGATGGAAAAACCACCGACAGCTGTCTGAACACCATCTCAAAGCCGTCCTGTGAGACTAAAACGGAGGTGGTTTTGTCTCGCTCCATCAGCAAATCGGTCGTGACGCGCGAAGCCTCCGCTCGGCTTTCCATGACAAAATCTCTTGTTAAAAGTGAAATCTGCTGGAAAATGGTTGATGTCCAGCTCTTGTGATAACCAGAGAAAGTGCACACGACAGTCCGGCTCCACCGAGCCATCCGTTTAGAAATGATCCGGTGGTTTGTGGCTCTCGATGGTGGCACGGAGCGCGGCGCGCCGAGCGTCCTTAAAGCTATAGTAACAGTCCTTATTCTCTGTGAAGCCCGTAAAATTTTCACCGAAAGCCAGATAAATTTTTCTAATGGTTTCCAGCTGCCAGTCTGTAACAGCTTCTGAAAAAATTCTGATGGGAAAAAAAGCCCAAATCATTCCGCCATTTCCTGACAATGAAAATCCGATGAGGGGGCGGACCACTCCTCACTCAAAGCCTGCTTACAGGCGAATGACGCAACAGACAGGCGTGGAGAAACTCACGCATGCGCACGAGGGTTCAAGCTTGCCTGATGCAATCACACGTGATTCAAATCCATATGGTTTTTGAAAAAATAATAAGGTCGGATACTTTTATAATAGACCTCGTAGTCCTCACAGACATAAATAAAGTTAGTGATGGACAGTTTCAGTTCTGTTGTTGGTGTTGTGTATTTTGTAGTGCTGAAGTCCAGAAGTTACTTTTCAGTAAGATGTCTTTCAGTGTCATGTTTGTTAAGAAACACACAGTTAATGTTAAAGGACAATTTGTTGTAGTCAGAAAGTGAAGTTAAATAATTTCAGTGAAATGTTTGTAAATAAAAACAAAGCTAATGGTAGTGGAAACAGTTACAGTCAAAAAGTAAGGAACAACTGATGAATAAAACATGTTTTCAAAGTCATCATAAAACTGTAATATATCATGAAGCATTCATATCTGCACTTGGTATCGATGAGTACCAAAATGTACCGACCAAGTACTTGTGGTAAAAAAGTGGTATCGGCGCATCCCTATTTATTTACGTTAAGACTCAATAAAATGTTGTTGACATAGAAAACCTGTAAAGCCTAATTCTAGTACACAGAAAATTCACAGGAGGTATTGATAAGGAATCGGATTGATATGCAGAATTGATAATGGCATTGATATTGATAAAACTTTATCAATACCCATCCCTACTAACTATGACTGCTTCAGTAGATATGTAATGCTAATGCTACACTCACTCATGTACTAACCACATATGCGTAGCGGCGTCTCCACAGTAAATCGCAACACACCACATTAGCAGGAATTAAAAATAGATTTTTTGACTTTAATTCGCAGTCCATGTTTTGGCCTCACCATGTTTAAACATCATATTTATGTGTCGCAGCATGCAGTCACGCTTTAAGTAACTCAAACTTCTCTCTCACTCTTTGTCCACATTTAGATAATTCTGTACTCGGGTGACCGGGCCTATGAGGACTACTATCCTCCTATGAAGGGCCGAGTCCACTTCAACTCGGCCGATCCTAAGAACGGTGACGCCTCCATCATCTTGTCAGGGTTGATGTCGTCGGACTCGGGCACCTACCAGTGTAAAGTGAAGAAGGCTCCTGGTATTCGCAGTAGGAAGATGCTCCTGATTGTAATGGGTAAGTGGTACTGAAAAAGGCTTTGGTGTGGAGCTAATAGTCTGCCTGTATTGTCTTGCGTTCCATCACTGCATGCAGTGGAAATCACATGGTCTTTGTCCTTCTTGGCGGTTTTGATGTAATCTCTTCTAAAATTTCAGTGCATAACCTTCCCAAAGGCTGACTTGCTTTGTCGGCTTTGGTGAAGCAATTGTTTTCTTCCTTACGAGATGCACTCTGATTGTGACGAAAGTTATTATACAGATTTCTTTTCACTGTAATATAATTTTGCTACACTTGGCAGTTTCTGATCAGTTTTCAAGTACAACCCAGTACTATAAAGCAGGAATGGAGAAACAGATTATCATGTGAGATCTGACAAAAAAAACAACTTGACAGTCATTATTTTAAAAAAGAAAGAGGAGGAATTGAAGATCTGTGAGGAAGCTCAGATAATGATAAAATGCTCTGCCATACTAGCTGCTTCTGTGTATTATATATTGGTGGTAGTAAATCCTCAGCAGTTTAGAGGCCAGCAGATGTCTTTATACATGAAATTGACAAACATTCTGTCCAGGCCCTGAAGCCTGTCTGGCTGATGCTTATCCCTGCGTTCCGTAGCATGAAGTGGATGGTGTTATATGGTTCCCACTAGACTAGACACCACACCATCACAGCTTATTTCCCCATCCAAGACCATTTACAGCTGGATGGACTGGGACAATGTAAACCTGGAATCAAATTCTGATCTGTATGTTGGTAGTCCGATTCCTGTCCCACAGAGCAGGGGTCACCAACCTTGTTTCTGCAGGGCACCTGCCCTGCATGTTTTCTAACTCTCCCTGTTCCACTCCCGGGCAATTAACTCTATCAGGTGTGCTCAGCCAATCAAGAGCTGGAAAACACTACTTTTTAAAAATCAGGTGTGACTTGAGTAGGTAGACTTGGAAAACATGCAGGACAGGTGCCCTCCAGGAACAGGGTCGGTGACCCCTGCCACAGAGCCACCTTGAAAAAGTGGGCGTGTTTGTACAGAAAAATAAAATCAGCTTCCGCCCAACCGCATGCACATCTTCATCTAGTGCACTGTTATTGTGTTCAGTGTCATTGAAATGCATAAACTGTTTTAGGATGATTTTCAAGCTTCCTGGACAGACGTGGTAAAATTCAGGTCTGTGTGGAAAAGTATTTTCCCTTTCAACCATTATTTATATAAATTGTAAAAAGATGCAACAATGAACATTGGGCATACTAGAAATGTTATGTTACTGAGGCTGCATGTTGTAATCACATGGGGCGTCACACATACATTCTTTCGTGTAAAGAAGGAATCGATCAGTCATACTAAATGAGCTTCTTCATGAATACGTTTTTACCTCTTTATGCCAGTATATGAACTTTTCTTTTATAAATTCTGTGAATCATAGAATAGTCTCACTAGGGACAGCAGCACGGTGCCACAGGGGGTTAGTGTGCTTACCTCTCAAACAGGCTCCTGGTTTAAAGACGGCATGTACATCTGGAGTTGCATCAGTAAGGGTATCTGGCCTAAAACTTGTCAAATCAACATGCAGATCCATACAGGATCTGCTGTGGCAGCGCTGACCAAAAATGTGAGGAGCCAAAAAAAGATTACTGTGAAATAGTATCCCTAAATAAATGTCTCTTTTGAAGAATGATCTGGGCAAACTCTGTAAATGGGGTCCATGCAGTCTGCTGGCTGAGACGGTGACACATCGAAGTTGTATAAGTCATATGATTCACTCCGTCTGCAAACACACACACACGCACGCTGGCCTTACTAGTCGGTCATCTGAGTAAATGAAGTCAATAGTGAAACTGCCTCTCGAAACCCGCCTGGCATTTGCATATGGGAAAAACAACCCACATGCACTGCATTAGTCAGTGTTGTGAGGTCAGCTCATTATTGTGCTATTATTAAAATAGTTTCACCTTTTGTAGAGAGGGCAAGCTTCAGAAAATGGCAGCTCTTCATAGGAAAGTAACCGCACTGTACCAACAAGTCGAACCAGATAGACAGCAGTTGTTTGAAAACAAACAGGTTGTTCAGTGGTTGTCGTCCTGTTAAGATCGTCCTGTCATCGCTGAGTGGAAGTTGCTTGTCTGACTAATAGTTGTGTGTGCAGAGGAAGACTTGATAGTGTCCTTAGGGAGGGAGTTTTCCATTTAAATGTAAAATATATTATTATTATCAATAATAATAATACAGGGATTAAAGTTCTCTGTCACTACAACCGATTTCCATCAGTTGGGCTGCCAAAAGACACGTTTGTGCAGAGCCGTCCTGATGCAAACTCTAGGCTGGACAGAAGATATAAAATTTACTGCATCCCCAGGACACATGCGCACCACGTTCAAAATGTTCACAAATCGATTTGTAGAATAACATCTCTGTTTTTCTTTCCTGCTCGTTGCTCTGCATCCTGTGTGCACTCTGTGGGGGGTTACAGCGCTGTAACGAACGACACAGCAAGCAAACATTTTTGCAAACATATTTTTAAACTTTTCTTTTCTTTCAAAGTCAGCTCTGAGTGTGTCTGTGAATGTCTTTGCTGTGGTTAAACTAAAAACACAGCTGCAGACACATTAACAACAAACACAAATGCTTTTTTCACCAAAAATACACCTAAAATCTCATCCTGAGTACAGCGTGACATGAAATACGCATGACGTGCTTTCCACATAAAGACACAAATTCTTGATTGTTCTTGGTCACAGCCTGTAAACCAGGGACGTATCCATACACAGAGAGGACGGGGGGGGAACGTGCCCTCCACCACACCCCTTGATTAAAGGTCCACCTTTAAAGACCTTTTTCATACTAATACTGATAATAATAATTATAACAAGAAGAAGAAGAATTTTAACAACTAAAATGTTTAAATCAGTATTACTCTGGGCCTAAGTTTTACTATAGTTCTGGACTAAGTTTAATTGATGAACCATATGAAAATAAGTTTACTTCAATTAACTTTTCGGCATCGCTAAAGTGGGATGTGAAGCAGTTAGGGCTGTAGCTACCAATTATTGTTGTAATCAAGTGTTCTATCGATTATGCTGGCAATTAATCGAGTAATCGGATAAAAAGTGCTTTTGCGTTTTTAAACAACATCAATAGTCCAGAGCTCTTCCTAAGCAATGGCACAATGTCCCTGTGCCAAAGTCTTGACATTTTGCTGAAATGGTGATGGGATGTAGCTTTCTGTTCTGTTTTTTTTCCCCCTCAACTTCTAAAATGTAACCATTTTGTTTTTTTGTTTTTTTAAGGTTGGTGGACTGGATCTCTATGTGATTTTTTTATTTTATCCCTGTTTCTCTGTGATTCAGCAGATGCATTTCAGCAGGAGGTTGAACATGCAGCCTTGCAGTTATTATTATTACTTTAAGTTACCGTGTTTGTGACGCGTTGTTTGTTGCCCAGATAAAGTGAAACAGTGCGAGTCTGAACAGAAGCCGGCTTCAACTGTGGGTACGTGGCTGTCGGGTCATTTTTTTAATAACAGACAAACACACTGATTCACTTTAAATGTGCAGTAAGTCTGTTTCAGATGATCAGTGTGGAGCCTCTTTCTCTTAAAAGGCTTTATTTTATTCTCTGTCGCATTGGAAAAAGGCAGCTTTAAGGGCTAAATTATTAGCTGTTACACGGCCTGTTCGCATGCTCTAGTCTTCTCCTGTTGTTTTTCTGGGGATGTTACAGCGCCACACACAGGCCTGGCATATGTACTACAACGTTTAAACGAAGCTTTGAGGCACAGAATTTGCCTCAATCATTTTTTGTAATTGAATTATTCAAGTAATCGTTTCAGCCCTAGAAGCAATATCTTTTTTTTATTTTAATGTCTAAGCTCAGGCATTACTGGGTCTGCTTGGGATTCAAGCTTTAAAATCAGGTTAGTTAAGATGAGGGAAGCCAAAAACATGAAAATGATTATGGCTCTTGCGGTTAGTAATCTTACCACACAAGCATGTAGGTTTTAATATTGATTTTGGTTAAAGGGAAAGAAAAGGTGAAAATGTGGAAAAGAAAATACAAATACAACATACATTAAGCAGTACAACTAAATTGAGGGGAGGGGGTCAGGGTGAGAAAATGGTCACTGTGTACGCAGTCTGCTGTGCCAGAGAGTAAAGTTGTTGTAAACTGTTGTAAACTGTGCGCGGCTTTGTGCAAGGGCACAAGGAAAATTTTGCAATGTTCAAAGTCTCTGTCAGGCATTAATTATGTGAACTTCACATGAACATTGGATCAGCCGGGAACACAGCCGGTGGCAGTGTCACAACGAATTGCGCGGCAGTGTGGGCGTTAATGGCGTGCGTTAAGGCAGCATAAGTCTGCTGTTGTGCAGCAGATGAGTGAGGGTTACTTACTGGTGCACATTCGGCCCAGTGTCCTTTTGTGTAGACTAGGGATGGGTATCGGGAACCGGTTCTTTTCAGATTTCGTTAAGAAATGATTCGATCCACCGACATCAATAACCTTTTTGCTTAACGATTCTGTTATCAGTCCTTCAGAGTGGCCGTTGTTTTTGGGGGTGTTTGTTGGGAAACTGATAATTTCTCTACATTGATTACAGACCCTGCAGCGGGTCTGTAATCAACCGCTTCTGCAGCACGGCTTTGCTTTGAACCATGAACCAATTGAAGCAGTGCTTCAATCTCCTGCTTCATTGGTTCATTGTTTTATTTAGCTTTATCTTAATTTTTCCCCGCTAAAACCCCAAAGAGCATATGTCTGTGAGTAATATTTACCTTTTTTATGTTAAACTGACCTGTTATGGTCTTCTGAAATAGCTGGTATGTGTATTTTATAACTTAAAAATGGGTCTGATGCTAACGCGTTAGCATGTCTATGGCGTTTTCAATGTTAAAGTTAGCGTTAAGCTGTCTGTATCTCAGCACGTTTGTGTGCATTTGTTTTCTGTGTAATAATTAATGGCTCAGCGTTTGCTGTCGTAAAAGAGTCAAATTGTAATTTTTTAAAATTTATTTTTATTCATATATTAATAGTAATAGTAACAACAACAATAATAGTAATAATAACTCATAATAAGTAATAATGCTATGATACAATTTTAGAGAAAGAGACAAAAAGAACCTGATGAAACAAAACACAACAGAAAAGTTAAAACCAACAAATAGTGAAAATAAATACATAAATAAATATACAAATAAATGTGTTTCCTGTGAACACTTAGTGACTCTTACGCCTCCACTTCATCCCTGTTTTATTTACGTTTAATGACAATTTGTTTCGGTCAAACCATATTTTCAATGTGTTCATTTCTTCAGTGATTTCCTCCAGAACTATCTGCCAAACTAGAAAACTGCTGCATCCTAGTAAGAGCAGAATACTACTGGAATGAATTTGAATAAGGAATGTTGTTTTTTTTTTCTCACTAAATGGATGCTGCACTCACTGCAGTTTATTGTCTGGAATAGTCCCAGATTACATTTCAGAACTTCTAGAATTCAAAAATCTTCGTGTGGGTGGTGTTTGGGGGTAATTTTGGGTTTCAGCTTTTTTTGTTTTTCACCACTTTCATCCCTGAATATGTCAATCGTGAGTCACTTTGTGCAGATTAAAGTTACTAACTTGGACTCCTGTCTTGTTGGGAGAAAGAAACGAGAATCGTCCTCCGTTCTGTTCACACAGCTCCAAACGCTGCGCGGCTCTCTGACGAGTCAAGTTAGAACCATAGAATCCAGTCGGAATTAATAAATTCAAAGCGAAACGCTGTTTAAATCATTTGACACCTCTTTCCAAACGTAAAACAAACAAACTGCAGTCAATCAAAACGGTTTTTCCTCCCAAAATGAGCCGTCCTGCGCTGACGTGCAGCAGCTGGCTGAGCTCAGCTCAGAGGTACGGAGAGACATTCATGCCAAAATGTCTGAAAGGAAATGCTTTTGACAAAAACTACAGATTTTGTTAATTTTTATTTATGTCCAGAGATCAAGGATCCAGTGGCCAATTTCATTTTTATTTACTTTAAGACTCATCAAAATGTTGTTGATATAGAAAACCTGTAAAGCCTACTTTTAGTACACAGAAAATTCACAAGAGGTATTGATAAGGGACTCGATAAGGAATCGGATTGATAGGCAGAATTGATAATGGTATTGATATTGATAAAATCTTATCAATACCCATCCCTAGTGTAGACATGCTTTAACAGAGTGTCTGGACTTTAACTTTGGAGAAAAAAGTGGGTGCAGATGCATCTTCAGAACAGTCAATGACTGGTCAGTAATGACTGGTTTGATTTTAACAATAAATTTGCACATTAAATTTTGCTTATACCCAAATAGATTGTTTGCACCCATACAGTTGGTGGTGTGACTGGAGAAGTAGAAACCGTTTTCCAGGGTCAACACTGTAGTTTTTCAGAGTATCCTTCAGAGTACCACTGGATTGACTGTGTAAAACAATCGGTTATTTGAGACGCTGATGAGGAGGAGTATCAGTTGATTTCAGTCATTTGTAAATTGCTGAACTAATTTTCTCTCTATTTTTTAATAATTTGCTTAGCAAAGTGGCTTCATAGTGATAAAATAAATAAGTAAATCCGACCTTTATTGCTGTTAAAATGCAGAAGGTTTGGTCGTTCATGCTTGAATGAGACAAAGATTGCTCAAGAACATACAAGCTGACAGGCTGCTAGCTATTGACCACAGGGGCAGACAGGTTCTTAGCAAAGAAACGGTAACAGGGAAGAGGAGAGGGCATCCTGCCTGCTCTGCAGTTTACCCTCAGGTTGATCTTGTCAAAACAAAGGAGGTCCACAGCACAGGAGACATACATGTGCAGAGGCATATATACACACACACACACACACACGCGAACATGAATGAAAATGTAGAGCAGGTGTCATTGTCCCCTGTGTCTAAACCCGGCCGTGTGCAGCTACACACGCTGACCTGAGTGCAGGTGCTGCACCGGACGTAGTGTCCATCGTTCTGTATCCTTGTCTGGCTGCAGCTGGACGTTGACATTAACAAGAGGAGAGCACTCACCTGCAGTCAGCTCTGCGTGTCAGAAACTCTCACAGCCTTTAACTCTCAACAGTTAATCACTTCAGCTTAAAGGTCTTGACAGGGCTAAAATCTGGATCTGTTTTGAAACAGACCTACAGGATGAAAACACTATAATTGACCTGTTAAACTAATTTTCAAGACAAGGACGACAGTCTCTGAAGTGCTGATTTATTTAGATTTATTTTATATTAAAAGGCCTTTAAAAAATTCTGTTATTAGCATTGGGCCTGATCTGGATAGTCTGTGGTGCACAGTCTGAAATGTGCTATTGTGAACATGGAGGAGTTGTGGGTGTAGCATTTACAAATGTTTTATCGGCCATCCACTTTAAGGTGGAATGCATTATGCTCATAACACTCTGCTGTTGTCAGTGGTCAAATTGAGAGGTTTTCTGGTGAGTTCATGAATCAGTAACAACCTGTCAGAGTGGACAACAGCCACCCAAGCTCCCTGAGGTGAAGCAGTAAGATGACGTTTTGCATTGCTCAGCAGCGTTTACCTTTATTTTGTGTAATGGTTGTTTTCAGTTCAGTTATATTGTGTTTGTAAGCAGGGTGTATGTGTGTTATGAGCTTGTTAATATAAGTCACGTTTGATTGTTACACTCTAAAACAAAGTAATACATTTCGTGTGACTTTAAACCAGATTTTTCCTGGTTTACGTCACATTCTCACGTTGATGCCAGACACACTACCACTGTACCAGGTCACACCATGTTTTTAGAGCTACATGTCCTCGGGTACGCAAATGAGTGCAGTTCTACTCAGTATTTAGTGCTTGTATGTGTAGTATGTGCATGATGTGCTTGAAAACCACATCCGCGTAATGTGGAAACTAATACTTTTACATTATTATTTTTCTTATGTTTAACCCTCCTGTTTTTACCCTTTATATGCAGCTCTGCCCCTAAATACTGTGCTGTTACAAATCAGATATTTTTAGCACATTTTGTATAATTGGGTTCCAGTAATCAGCCTTATTACTATGAGATGAAACGATGGTAACATGATGCGACTGTCTGCGTGACATTAGTGCCCACTCGGCTGTGAGGTTCCACTTGATGTTGTGCAGCTCCTGTCCAGTCAGTGCTGCATTCGATCTCTCCCTTTCTAATTGCCTTGTCCACAGGGTAGCCTTGTGCTACCCATAACTCTCAGTTCACCATTTGTCAGAGCCAGGTTCTGGCCGTTATCTCTGTGGGGTCCTCCATCCCCCGTCACCTTCTTCTTGACCTTATCTTTCAAACAAACAAATCTTCTCAGCAAAGTTAACAGTAGAAGTTTTGTGTCACAGCCTTCATACATATTGAGCTGACTTTCACCTTTTAAAAACATTCCAAATGTCAGAGCTGTGTGACATTTACTGGGTGTTATTTGAGTGTGTGTGTGCGCGACTTGACAGCAGAGAGCTAGCCACTGAGTTAGGAGCTCCATAGCCCTGGTCCCCATCACTCTGCCATCTGTCCGTCACCACTTGTTCTTGCTCTCCCTGTTTCGCCCCCTCTGCTGGCTCCGTGTGGGTTTATTCGATTAGTAGAAGCACTCAGCACTGTTGGGCTGCTGTTAATCCTTACAGTTATGTCTGCTAAGGCCCCACCTCCAATCCCCTGACACCTGGTTCAGATTTGGGGAGCCTTACTACACGTTTTGTTGTAACACAACCCATTACCATGCCATGATGTCAGCTTTTTGTCAGCAAACCTGAAATACAGACTTGGATCTTGGGGTCGTGACCTCAGATTCTCTCTTCCCACCCTGAAGTCTTTCTGTCTCCATCCTCTGTCTTGGTTTTTCCAGTTCCTGGCTGTGGCGGTTTTCAGTGAGGATGCAGTGCTTTCAGTTGAAGACTGTTTGTTTGTTTTTGAACTCCCTCATCTCTTCTCCTGCCAGCACTACAACTGATCAAAGCGTCTTTGCACACATTCGGATTTGCTTCCACCATGAACGCTTTGTGCATCTATGCGTTTGTGCAAAGCTCCATTCGTCATTTCCATTATCCTGACTGACAGCTCCTGTAATGACAGCAGCTGTATCAATTACTCTGATTACTGCTCTCATTATGCTGATGATTGGTTGTTTGTGCAAGACAGGAAATCAGCATCAGGAATGCACAATAGATTTGCACAGAACATGCCCACAACTTCTACGATTGGCAAATGAAGGTGGTGTTGTGGCAGAATTGCTCTGTTGTTCCAATCTAATATGGTCAATTTGAGCATTTCCTCATTCACTCTCTTTATCTCAGCCTCCAGTGCTTCAAAGTGAAGCCAACATGAAGTCCCAAATCTTTACAGTATCTAGAATGGCCACTCCTAAAGCGAGTCAATCCCTGTAGACCCCCATGATAAAATGTCAAACTTTACATGTTTGGCATCTGTTTCTGTTAATGCCCAAACCTTCTGAATTAGCACATTACTTTAAAACTAAAAGATATGTATGATATTTTCACTTTGTAAAAATGACAGCGTTGACATTATTTTCAATAAGTCCCTTCGGCTGCTCCTTTGTTTGCACTCGGGGTCGCCACAGCAAATCCAAGGTGGATCTGCATGTTGAATTGGCACAGATTTTACGCCTGATGCCCTTCCTGACGCAACTCCACATTACATGGAGAAATGTGGCATGGATGGGATTTGAACCCGGAACCGTCTGAACTGAAACCAAGTGCATTAACCACTTGGCCACCACCCCTGCGTTAATTTCGATAAAGTAGTCGGAATTAATTTGGTTTATAAATTAAAACCATAAGTGAAAACTGCTTTGCTTTAGATGTCTTCTGCCACAGTCTGGGGCACTGTATGTTGAATGTAAATGACTTTTCTGTGTGTGTGTGTGTGTGTGTGTGTGTGTGTGTGTGTGTGTGTGTGTGTGTGTGTGTGTGTGTGTGTGTGTGTGTGTGTGTGTGTGTGTGTGTGTGTGTGTGTGTGTGTAGCAGTTCAGCCCCTTCTGCTGGGGTAGGGTTGAGCTCAGCTCCACATAGCTGTCTGACTGCTGTAAAATGCATAATAGACAGAAACCAACATGTATGTTTTTAGGGTTTATACACATTTTTGACTGTTTGGCTTTACTCACTTTTCCAGCAAAAAAACGTTAGCGGACTAAAGGTTAGCGGAACTGAATTTAGCAGAAGCTAATTGGTCCGCTGATGGTTTTTGAAGTTATCTGAAAAGCTAATCTGCTAACAAACATTAGCTTTGCTAATTAGCAGTTAGCAGATTAGCAGAACTTTGCTCACCACTCTGTGTGTGTGTGTGTGTGTGTGTGTGTGTGTGTGTGTGTGTGTGTGTGTGTGTGTGTGTGTGTGTGTGTGTGTGTGTGTGTGTGTGTGTGTGTGTGTGTGTGTGTGTGTGTGTGTGTATACTCAACAAAAATATAAACGCAACACTTTTGGTTTTGCTCCCATTTTGTATGAGATTAACTCAAAGATCTAAAACTTTTTCCACATACACAATATCACCATTTCCCTCAAATACTGTGCACAAACCAGTCTAAATCTGTGATATTGAGCACTTCTCCTTTGCTGAGATAATCCATCCCACCTCACAGGTGTGCCATATCAAGATGCTGATTAGACACCATGATTAGTGCACAGGTGTGCCTTAGACTGCCCACAATAAAAGGCCACTCTGAAAGGTGCAGTTTTGTTTTATTGGGGGGGATACCAGTCAGTATCTGGTGTGACCACCATTTGCCTCATGCAGTGCAACACATCTCCTTCGCATCATCCGTGAAGAGAACACCTCTCCAACGTGCCAAACGGCAGCAAATGTGAGCATTTGCCCACTCAAATCGGTTACAACGACGAACTGGAGTCAGGTCGAGACCCCGATGAGGACGACGAGCATGCAGATGAGCTTCCCTGAGACAGTTTCTGACAGTTTGTGCAGAAATTCTTTGGTTATGCAAACCGATTGTTCCAGCAGCTGTCCGAGTGGATGGTCTCAGATGATCTTGGAGGTGAACATGCTGGATGTGGAGGTCCTGGGCTGGTGTGGTTACACGTGGTCTGCGGTTGTGAGGCTTGTTGGATGTACTGCCAAATTCTCTGAAACGCCTTTGGAGACAGCTTATGGTAGAGAAATGAACATTCAATACACGAGCAACAGCTCTGGTTGACATTCCTGCTGTCAGCATGCCAATTGCACGCTCCCTCAAATCTTGCGACATCTGTGGCATTGTGCTGTGTGATAAAACTGCACCTTTCAGAGTGGCCTTTTATTGTGGGCAGTCTAAGGCACACCTGTGCACTAATCATGGTGTCTAATCAGCATCTTGATATGGCACACCTGTGAGGTGGGATGGATTATCTCAACAAAGGAGAAGTGCTCACTATCACAGATTCAGACTGGTTTGTGAACAATATTTGAGAGAAATGGTGATATTGTGTATGTGGAAAAAGTTTTAGATCTTTGAGTTCATCTCATACAAAATGGGAGCAAAACCAAAAGTGTTGCGTTTATATTTTTGTTGAGTGTATATATATATATATATATATATATATATATATATATATATATATATATATATATATATACATACGAGGTCTGTCCAAAAAGTATCAGACCTTTTTATTTTTTTCAAAAACCATATGGATTTGAATCATGTGTGCTTGCATGAGCCAACCTTGAACCTTCATGTGCATGCGTGATTTTTTTCACGCCCGTCGGTTGCATCATTCGCCTGTGAGCAGGCTTTGTGTGAGCACTGGTCCTCCCCTCTCGTTGGATTTTCATTGCGAGGTGGAATGATTTGGAGCTTTGCTGCATCAAATTTTTCCAGAAACTGTGAGAGACAGCCAGGTGGAAACCATTCGGAAGATTCAGATGGCTTTCGGTGACGATCCTATGGGCATCACACAGATTAAGGAGTGTTACAACCGGTTTAAAGACGGCGGAGGGTGTGCCGCGCTCCGAGCGGCCATCGACAGGCTGAAACGACCAGATCATTTCCAAAGTGAACGCTGTGTTGATCCGGGACATCGTCTGACTACCAGAGAAATTGCAGAAGACGTGGACCTCAGCACTTTTTCGGCACATTCCACTGTTACAGGAGATTTTGTAATGAAAGACGTGCGGAAGTTGGAAGTCTCACAGGACATGTTGTGACATGTCCAGCTCTTACACAATTCCTCGGATACTCACTCGACTGAAAAGCCACCGAAAGCCGTTTGAATCTTCCGAATGGTTTCCACTTGACTGTCTCTCACAGTTTCTGGAAAAATTTGATTCAGCGCTGCTCCAGTCGTTCAGACATTTTGCTCGCAATGAAAATCCAACAAGGGGGGAGGACCAGTGCTCACTCAAAGTCTACTCACAGGTGAATGACGCAACCGACAGGTGTGAAAAAACTCACACATGCACACGAAGGTTCAAGGTTGGCTCATGCAAGCACACGTGATTCAAATCCATAAGGTTTTTGAAAAAATAAAAAGGTCTGATACTTTTTGGACAGACCTCGTATATATATATGTGTGTGTATATATATATATATATATATATATATATATATATATACACACACACACACACACACGTGAGCGGCTGCGTTGCGACGCGCAAATCTGTCCGCACGTCTTTCATTACAAAATCTCCTTTAACAGTGGAATGTGCCGATAAAGTGTTGATCCCAACCTCTTCTGAAACTTCTCTGCTAGTCACACGACGTCCTGCATCAACAGAGCCTTAAATTTGGAAGTGATCTGCTCGTTCCAGCCTGTCGATGGCCGCTCGGGGCGCGGTGCGCCCTCCCCCACCGTGGCCCGTTTTTAATCCAGTTTTAATGGTCCTTAATCCGTGTGATACCGATAGAATCTTCACCGAAAGCCATCTGAATCTTCAAATGGTTTCCATCTGGCTGTCAGAGTTTCTGAAAAAATTTTCATGGAACAAAGCGGCAGTTGCTCCGCCATTCTTAAACAATAAAAATCCGACGAGGGGGGTGGACCAGTGCTCACTCAAAGCCTGCCCACAGGCAAATGACGCAACCGACAGGCGTGAAAAAACTCACGCATGCGCACGAAGGTTCAAGCTTGTCTGATGCAAGTGCACGATTCAAATCCATATAGTTTTTGAAAAAAATAAAAAGGTCGGATAGTTTTCTAACAGACCTCGTGTGTGTGTATATATATATATATATATATAAATGTGTGTGTGTGTGTGTGTGTGTGTGTATATATATATATACGAGGTCTATTAGAAAAGTATCCGACCTTATTATTTTTTTCAAAAACCATATGGATTTGAATCACGTGTGATTACATCAGACATGCTTGAACCCTCGTGGGCATGCGAGAGTTTTTTCACGCCTGTCGGTTACGTCATTCGCCTGTGGGCAGTCTTTGAGTGAGGAGTCGCCCACCCTCTCGTCGATTTTTTCATTGTTTAGGAATGGCTCAGAGACTGCTGCTTTGTTTGATCAAAATTTTTTCAAAACTGTAAGGCACAACTGAGTGGACACCATTCGATAAATTCAGCTGGTTTTCGGTAAACATTTTAACGGCTGATGAGAGATTTTGGTCTGGTAGTGTCACTTTAAGGACGGCCCACAGTGCCTGATGGCGATCTGCGCTTCGAGGCGGCAGCGTCTTGCCGTTTCAAGTTGAAAACTTCCACATTTCAGGCTCTGTTGACCCAGTAAGTCGTCAGAGAACAGAGAACTTTCAGAAGAAGTCGGCATGAGGAGTTATTCGGACATTCCATTGTTAACGGACATTTTGTAATGAAAGAACGTGCGGGCAGAGTCGCATGTCGGGCCGGACCCGACCGCGGGGGGTCGCGACAGGAAAAACACCTCCGTTGGAAACCTTAACGGGCAAGTTGGAACATGCTCAAACTGTTAAACAATTTCTCAGTTACTCACTTTTTGAAAGCCATTAAAAGCCGCCTGAATTCTACAAATGGTTTTCAACACGGAGGTGTTTTTCCTGTCGCGGCGCACACAGATTTGCCGAGTCGTCACGGAAACGACTCGGCGAATTTGCGCGCACGTCTTTCATTAAAAAATGTCCTTAAACAGTGGAATGTCCGCATAAAGTCCTCATGCCGGCCTCTTCTGAATCTTCTCTGTTCTCTCACGATGTCCTGGGTGAATTAAGCCTTAAATTAGGATGTTTTCAGGTCGAAACAGGCCGACGACGGCGCCTGGAAGCGCTGCATGACGTCCCGCTCCGTGGGAAGTCCTTACACCGACAGAAACACCCCATAATCTCTCATCAGCCGTTAAACTTTTCACCAAAAACCAGCTTAATTTCTCGAATAGTGTCCACTTGGATATTCCTCACAGGTCCAGAAAACATTTTGATAAAGCAACGCGCGCCATCTCGAGCAGCGTGTGAAACAAAGGAATTCAGCCGAGAGGGCGGGACCACATCTCACTCAAGGCCTGCCCACAGGGAAATGACGTCACGACGCGTGAAAAAACTCACGCATGCGCACGAGGGTTCAAGCATGATTGGTGGAATCGCACGTCATTCAAATCCATATAGTTAAAAAAAATAATAAAAGGGTCGGTTTCTTATCTAATAGACCTTGTGTATATATATATATATATGTGTGTGTGTGTATAAATGTATATATATGTATATATGTGTATATATGTGTGTGTGTGTATAAATGTATATATATGTATATATGTGTATATATGTGTGTGTGTATAAATGTATATATATGTATATATGTGTATATATGTGTATATATGTGTGTGTGTGTATAAATGTATATATATGTATATATGTGTATATATGTGTATATATGTGTGTGTGTGTATAAATGTATATATATATATATATATGTGTATATATGTGTGTGTGTGTATAAATGTATATATATATGTATATATGTGTATATATATGTGTATATATGTGTGTGTGTGTATAAATGTATATATATATATATATATATATGTATATATGTGTATGTATATGTGTGTGTGTGTGTGTATATACACACACACACACACACACACATACATATATATATATATATATATATGTATATATACTCAACAAAAATATAAACGCAACACTTTTGGTTTTGCTCCCATTTCATATGAGATGAACTCAAAGACCTAAAACTTTCTCCACATACACAATATCACCATTTCCCTCAAATATTGTTCACAAACCAGTCTAAATCTGTGATAGTGAGCACTTCTCCTTTGCTGAGATAATCCATCCCACCTCACAGGTGTGCCATATCAAGATGCTGATTAGACACCATGATTAGTGCACAGGTGTGCCTTAGACTGCCCACAATAAAAGGCCACTCTGAAAGGTGCAGTTTTATCACACAGCACAATGCCACAGATGTTGCAAGATTTAAGGGAGCGTGCAATTGGCATGCTGACAGCAGGAATGTCAACCAGAGCTGTTGCTCGTGTATTGAATGTTCATTTCTCTACCATAAGCCGTCTCCAAAGCGTTTCAGAGAATTTGGCAGTACATCCAACCAGCCTCACAACCGCAGACCACGTGTAACCACACCAGGTCAGGACCTCCACATCCAGCATGTTCACCCCCAAGATCGTCTGAGACCAGCCACTCGGACAGCTGCTGGAACAATCGGTTTGCATAACCAAAGAATTTCTGCACAAACTGTCAGAAACCGTCTCAGGGAAGCTCATCTGCATGCTTGTTGTCCTCATCGGGGTCTCGACCTGACTCCAGTTTGTCGTCGCAACTTCGCACAGCCATTGAAGAGGAGTGGACCAACATTCCACAGGCCACAATTGACAACCTGATCAACTCTATGCGAAGGAGATGTGTTGCACTGCATGATGCAAATGGTGGTCACACCAGATACTGACTGGTATCCCCCCCCCAATAAAACAAAACTGCACCTTTCAGAGTGGCCTTTTATTGTGGGCAGTCTAAGGCACACCTGTGCACTAATCATGGTGTCTAATCAGCATCTTGATATGGCACACCTGTGAGGTGGGATGGATTATCTCAGCAAAGGAGAAGTGCTCACTATCACAGATTTAGACTGGTTTGTGAACAATATTTGAGGGAAATGGTGATATTGTGTATGTGGAAAAAGTTTTAGATCTTTGAGTTCATCTCATACAAAATGGGAGCAAAACCAAAAGTGTTGCGTTTATATTTTTGTTGAGTGTATATATGTGTGTGTCTGTAATTCAATTTTTTTCTCCACAGTGAAGCCATCGAAGCCCCGATGCTATGCTGAAGGCCCCACATATGAGGGCAAAGACCTTGTGCTGAGGTGCATGTCTAATGAGGGCACCAGCCCCTTGAAGTACACCTGGGAGAAGATTAGTGGCACTAACCTCTTGCCTGCCTCTTCTGTGCAGGGTAACTGACTCTTTAGCACTCTAAAACGAGCACATAACTGCAGTTATTCCTTAGTGCCTCACACACGCTGATCTTCTTTCAACTTAATGTTGTCATGTTTCAATATTGTGTTCTCTTCAGATCCAGTGGCAGGCACCATTAACGTGAGAAATGCATCTTCCAGCGCATCTGGTAACTACCACTGCACTGTCAGTAACAATGTTGGTACTGAGGAATGTGTACTGCATCTAAACGTGACGCCTCGTGAGTATCTTAACTGGCTTCAACAATAACACACCCTTCTGCACTCAAGTTTCAAATCCATTACTTAATATTCACTTTTAGACTGCCAAGCTTATTATTATTGTTAATCTATTGTACATTTGCTGATTTAGTTTTTTTTATTATTATTATTATTACTTCTTTTTACTACTTTGTCTTTAAAGGGGACCTTAAATGACCACTTTTTTTTTACATTTGGGCCCTTCCAGTGTTACTGCATAGGCTACAGCAGAAAGTGGTTTCATTATTTTGTCAACAAAAGAAAGTATTTTATACCTACAATTCAAAGGATTAGGAAGTCATTTTGTGCGATATTTAGCAGTTTTACTTATCTGTAGATGTGAGAAGTGCATGGACATGAGCCAAAAGTTTCCCTTGTTGGACTTTAATTTATAAAATATGGACACTTTCCAATATTATCCTTGTGAAGCCCAAGAATGTAATAATTGTCCACCTGTTACATTGACCAGTATCCTATGTACACATATGGACATGGTCATAGTTTATTTTCTCTCAGAATCACTAAGTGGATGCTTTGACCCATTTCATACCATACCAGAAGGATTGTGATACATTTACTCTCTTAAGGAATGAGTTTTCATTTAGCACTGAAAGTATTCACAGCACTTCACTTTTTCCACATTAAGTTATATTCCAAAATGGACTAAATTAATTTTTCCCCACAAAATTCTACTCACAACACCCCATAATAACAACATTTAAAAATTCTGTTTTTGAAATTGTTGCAAATTTATAAAAAAAAAAAGAAAGAAAGAAAGAAATCACGTGTACATAAATATTCACACCCTTTGCTGAATACTTTTTTGATGCATTTTTGGCAACAATTACAGCCTCAAGTCTTCTTAAATATGATTCCACAAGCTTGGCGCACCTGTCTACCAATCCTCACTAGTCTCCTAGTGCCTTCCGCTGAAAAACATTCACCATGCATCACTGTAGGGATGGTGCCTGGTTTCCTCCAAACATGACTCTTGACATTCATGCCAATGACTTTAATCTCATCAGACAAGAGAATTTTGTTTCTCCTGGTCTGCGAGTCCTTCAGGTGCCTTTTGGCAAACTCCAGCTGGGCTGCCATGTGCCTTTTACTAAGGAGTGGCTTCTCTACCATATAGGCCTGATTGATGGATTGCTGCAGAGAGGGTTGTCCTTCTGGAATGTTCTCCTCTCTTCATAGAGGAACACTGGAGCTCTGACAGAGTGACCATCTGGTTCTTGGTCACCTCCCTGACTAAGGCCCTTCTCTCCCAATCACTCAGTTTTTGCCCTCTTGTGCAGGCACACCACTTGGCAGAAGTTGGGAAATCTCTTCTCTGCGGAAAAATTGGACAGTTACCACTACAGGTGTGGTACTGTGCTTTGCAAAGTACAAAATATTAGCTGCTGTTGTACCTCATGTAGGTCCCAAAAAGAAACATCAAATGGTTTTTCGCAGTTTCTGGAAACGGTAACTTTATTATTGTGGGTTTACTCATTTTTATCCCCCCATGTGTTTTGCAGCACCAAACACTGTAGGCATCATCGTTGGATCCATAATTGCTGTACTATTGATTCTCCTCATTATTGCCATCATCATCTTTTGCTGTTGCCGTGCTCATCAGAAGAAGAAGTACGAGAAGGAAATCTGCAATGAGATAAGGTACTCTTTCTAAAACAAAATATTTGACTCCCAAAAGCCCAATTTAATAAAGTATTATGTGATGCTGTGCATTTTCCACAGTATGATGGGCCAGGTGGGTTTGTGGTAAAGGCATTGAATTACATATATGTGGACCTGGGTTTGATTCCCGGTGTCGATGCCTGTCTGTATCCTTGGACAAGATAGGTCATGTACATTGTCTTAGTCCGCCCAGCTTTAAAAGGGTACTGGCTTTGGCTCGGAAAATAACATGATGAACTGGCATCCTGTCCAGGGGAAGGTGTAGAATCTCAGTTGCTTCATGCTACCCCAGCCACGTATAAACACCAGCACCAATGGGTCTTATTACCTACATAGGGCTATCTTATTATCACCATTATTATTATTATTGCCAGTCTGGTACATGTAATTACAACAGGCAACTCTTGGAACCTCAGTGTTGTTCAGGTGAAACCACCATCACCATCTCGGCAGGCTGCTGGTCCATTTTCACCAGCCAAAAGTAGTCGTCTGTCTGCCACAGCCAGGACTTTGCCAATTAAAGAGGTCTACAGCACTGAGGCACCTGGATCATGCCACATGGACACGTGGTTGTAGTGTCTTAGCTGACATTCTCTCGTAATAGTACTCAAGTAGGCTTACTGCCAAACATTCTGCCTTATATGACATCAGAATCCACTGTCTCAGCTCTAGTCTCTTCTAGGATGAAATGAAACACAGGAGGACATTAATGCAATCCCTGGCATGTTTCAGGGTCATCTTGCAAAAAACAAACAAAGAAACCCCTAAAACATTTCTATTTGGCATTTTGTTCTTGCCCTCTTCTGCAAGTCCACCACCCAGATCGCATACAAATTTATCTGGAGTAGGTTGATCATGAAATCTAGCGAAATTTAGTCAAGGACATTGAGCAGATGGCAGTCTGTGTGACTCTGACTGAATCCTTGAGGGAGCTTCAAGTCTTTGGTCAAAGAACACATACTGGGTCCTCCTTCGATACCCCCTGCATTCTGCAGCAATTTCTGGGATCTTCCCACCAGAACATGATCGTTGGATTCCCTTTGCTACACCACTGGTTTTAGATCCAGCAACTCGTGGCCTCTGATGTTTTCAGAACCTCCTCAGATTAATATTGTAGCCCCATCTGACACTGGATAGTCCCACTGCACCAGTGCACGTAGGACTTCACACAGTGTGTTTGTGGTAGCACTTGCACCATTAGAATAGAGCTCTTTGTGGAGCGTGACTTCTGGCCATTTCACACACACACACACACACACACATATGCACACAAACACAACTCTCACAAACTCAAACAACCATGAAAATGGTTTTACCCCATCAGCGCTTTTCTTTTTCTTTTTTTTTTTAAACCCCCTCCTCAAATAAACAGCTGTGCTAATCAGTTTGAAAGCTTTGTTTGCTCTGTGGATTCTGTATCATGTCGAATGCAGTCAGAGCAGCTGAGCAGTGCAAGAGCAGCTCCCATCCATTCAGACAAAGTTCAGCTGCAGTTATCTGTCTTCCTTTAAGGAGTCTGATCATGCTGGAGTCTTGAAATGACCCAGAAGCTTCCTGGTTGTTTATTCTTTCCCCCACCATCCTTTGGGCCTCAGGACACATCAAAAGCTCGGTCAGTGTCAGACGTTCCACACTTCTTTACCCATCAAATAACAGAATAAATTCACTCTTATTATCTGAGGAAATTTAATTTTCTGATGTAGTCGCAGGTGAGCAAAGTTAAATTAGTTTATCTTTTTTTTTTTATGCCGTGGGTCATTTGTCCTTCAGCAGTGTGTGTAAACACCCTCTTCTCTGAAACCGCTGGAGTAATGAAGTTGAAACTTGGTGTGGATGTTCCTCCCTATGGTGACACCAAAGTTTATTTGAGTAGGAGTGAGAGAAGTAAAAATAATTAATCTAACAATTCAAATAAAACCAACGTTACACCCACAGCCCATATGACAATATCACATGTTTGTATGAATGTCAGGGTGACACATCATCAAATATCTCTTGAGGTTTGAAGATTTTCCCTCCACGTTTTGTTGCACAGTTTTCATTTGGTTTTGCTTTCTTTTCTTTTGGCTCCCTTCAGCTATTTACAAATAACAACCAAACCAGTGATGCCAACAGACCTGACTCATGTTGCATCTCTTAAATCTGGGAACTTAACAGAGCAGTTTATGGGGAAAAAAAATTTCATTACTTTTACCACTGCAAAATTGAATTTTTGCAGTGGTAAAAGTAATGAAAGTTTTTTTTTGGGGGGGGGGGGGGGGGGGGGGGGATGTTGGATGTATTCAGAAAGGATTTCTTTGAGTACCCTTTTCTCCTTACGTTTTTCAAGTTGCAGAAACTAAAACTGTAGGTGACCTGGTAAAAAAGTGAAATTGTAGACGTGCATTATTGTTGCCTGAACATGCTGCTGTCTTTGTTCTCTTTCAGAGAGGACGTTCCTCCTCCAAAGAGTCGCGTTTCAACAGCACGCAGCTTCACCGTGGGCAGCCAGCGCTCCTCCCTGGGCTCCATGTCGCCCTCCAACCTGCATGAGTACGCCCTGAAGCCTCAATATGACAAGATTCCCTCATCAGAGGAATACGAACGGCCTCCAAGCCATGTTGCTGTGCCTCCACCCACAGCGCCCAGGATGATCGGCCCCAACCTCAGCCGCATGGGGGCTGTCCCTGTAATGGTGCCTGCCCAGAACAGGGACGGCTCCATTGTGTAGCCCGCCCTCCTCCTGGAATGGGACCATGCAGATCAGAGTGGAACCTGGGGAGGGACACAAACCAATGAAGGAGTGAGAGCTGGGAGACCTTAGGTCTTTGTTATTTACTTATGGAGTAGACTCCGCTGATGAAGACCCGGGTGTGGTGTTGAGTGCACCAGACTCGTGGCACATTAACATTTTATTGGACACAAACACAATGAATTTTTCTCGCTGGACTTTTCTCTTAGGAACATGAATTGGTGTGGATATCCAGCAGAATGCTTCTTGTACAAATTATATTGTACATAAATAAAAGCATGTTTTTGTTTTTAATATAGACGAATCATGCTGTAGAGTTACTTTGTGTTCAGAATCGGTCCAGGCCTCTGATTGGTCGTCTGTGTGTATGCATGCGTCTTGTGTATTAAACTGCAGCTGTGTATGTGAATGTACGTGTGAGTGGCACTGAAAATGTATAAATCAGTTACTGTCCTCAGCGAAATACCGACACAAGGCAGTTAAATAATTCAACGTTAAAAATAGAAAATGTTCTGATTGTCTGGAAATGGATAAAGAAAATCTATTTCTTTTCAAATCTGAACTTATCTTGGCATAAGTTATGTGGATCAGCTGTTTTATTTCGAATTGTCCCGTCTGCGTTTGGGATTGGCTGGTGCTTGGGAGGGTCCTCCTTGTGATTGGATGAAATTTTGCTTCTTGGTTCTCAGTTCTCCATCCCCCATCTCTTCTCCCCTGCATGTTGAGACGTTTGGGGGCAGCTGGACAGTAGGGGTGACTGAGCAATCATGTCTGATTGTTTGACCGTTTATAACCACCCAGACGTCTAAGCCCCCCCAAAAGCACACAGTCCTTCTCAGTAGGATGGCCACATCATCTACTCCTCATTTCTTCTTTGTGGTATCGGTCACGCAGCTTCATTTACAGCTGAGTTACAGGAAGCTTGATTAATCTTTCTGTGCTCAAGAAGCCTCCTGTACCATTAATGGGACTGTTTAATCAATGTCCCACACTTAATAGCCACTAAACATGCACGCTGTTATTTTTGTGCACTAGATTCTAATGGCTGTTGTCCTGCTCGCTATCAATGATGCAGGGTATCGCAAGCCTTCATGTGTGTTTGGACAAAATAACTCTGAAACTGGTGAGCAGATTTTCACTAAACTTGGTCGGGATGCTGCATTGAGATGATTAACTGTTGTAGCTGATGGGTCAAAAGTCATCAAAAATATACTCTGTAAAACACATTTTCTAGGGTATTTTTGCAACCAGTAGAGCTAGAGATGATGTCAAATTCATATCAATTGGTAAATCATTTGTAATATAACAGTAAGGTTATGATGTTGTGATTCAAAATATTACGTAGTGCAGTATTTATTATCTGCGCTCACAGGGTCATCATCTCTACTTTTCATTTTACCTCCTTTTGCTCATTTTGATTTTTAGTACACTTCTTCTGCAGTGACTTGGTGGCCACCTGATTGGCTCGTTGCATATCTCCATTATGGAGCAGCTGTACCTAATCTATTGGCTCATACCCACCATTTTAATGTCTTGACCTTTTTTCGTTGCGGTGTTGTCGGGAATTCAGTTCACTGCTTTGTGAGTGTTTCCCCCCATAACACGTTAAAGATGAAATTCGGCTTATTTTTATCCTCTTGGTTGTGATGTCATAGTTGCTGGGTTTGAGACCTACAACCTTGTCATCGTGACGGGGACAGGAACCAGTTTTAATGTCCAGGCATGGCGCTGTGCTGCGACATGGCTTCTGCAGATTTTTTTTTTTTTTTTTTTTTTTTTGCACCTACTGCAGTTCTGGTTCTTTTTGCAATATGTTTTCCAATAAATAAAATCTCTTTTTGTTCGCTCGGCCCGTGTCTGTTCCATCAGCTTGCTTGTGCAGTTTTTACAGATAATTCATTCTTCCGGGAATGAAGTTAGTTTCATTGCTTGGTAAATGTTTGAAAACAAATCAAGTCATTTGCAAGTAAAACAGCGAGCAGGCTAACAGGTTCTTTTTACTCCACTGCCTTCATTTCCTCCTGTTTTTTAGCCTTGTCCTCTGCACAGACGTCTATGTGCCTTGTCCTCACTGAATTGTTGCAGCACTTCCATCATTGCACCACGTCATCTCCACAGATGTGCTCGTCACTCTACCGGTCTGTTGACCGATAACCGGCGTCCTGACCTTATCGATCCTACGTGAGCTTGTTGATTTGTTTTTCTGTTGCCTCAGTTAAGCTTAGTTTGTGTTGCCCCACAAACACTCGCCTCGTGCGTGTACAGCTTCACAGAAGCAAACATCACTGTCTTAAAGCTTTTATTTGCTACTCAGTGTTTTTATTTGAAGGACTGTATTTGATTTTTTTCTTATGTGCATCTTGATGAAGTAGCTCTGTCTAATCACACAGTGGATGATGTATGTTTGTGTACATGTCATTCTACATACAACATGACCACCGCAGCAGTGTATGTTTTATCAGTACAATGTAAATCCTCCTTGTAGATCACAATGTGCAACATTTTCTGCATGTGTGCGTGCGAACGTCCGCCAGCACTGAAACTATTGGTCAGTAATGGAAACTTAATCTTCCACTGTTCCTAGGATTTGGAGAAGTCTATGAATGTACCCTGTAAAATATGGTGCGTGCATAAGTCCCACTCCCTCCAGATTTTTAACACCATAACTCAATAAATGCTACCATTTTGTAACTCACTGTGTTAAAAGGGCACATAATTTGGATAAACTGATTAAGATATGGTTAAGTTTGTTGCACCAGATCAACCCAAAAACCAACCCTGTTTGACTTGCATCATATCACCTTGATGTGTCTGCCACCTGCTGGATGGTTGGTGGACACTAGGACCAGGAGTGGTTGGACCTGGATGCAGCTTGCCAGTTTGTTTCATTTCCGAAGTCTACAGCCACTGCTGATGGTTTTTGTTTTCCCCACCATTGCTAAAGTTGGAATTGATCAAATTTGGACTTCTTACACCTTAAATGTGACATTTTTCTTGTGTTTTGTTGGCAAAAACCTTTGAATGTTTTAATGATTTTCAAACTTTTATGCTGGGGGTTACTGTGTGTTTAAACCAGTTCAAACATATTTTCAGCTGGTTCAAATATGTTTATATTCCATTTTTCACCATTTTATTTATATATATATATATATATATATATATATATATATATATAACTGTTTTGTGACATGAAATAATTAATGCCATGATTATTTCCAGACTTGCTTGCAACCCTGAGTGTGTGTTTTGGGATTTAAGCGGCAGTGACAGTTTGGGGAAATGTCTCGACCCTCGTGCTTTGTGGTGCTGACAGATTTGTTGCACTTGTTTCCTGCACATAAAGGAAAGAGAGAAGTGTGTGTGTGTGTGAGAGAGGATCAGGAGTATTGTCATCAGAACGGGCCTTGTAGATTGAGAGAAGTACTGCTCAGAACATTAACTACCACTAACCGTATGATCTGTAGCGTTTAACATGAGTGTCCTACTAATATTGTATGAAGGTTTTTGCTTAGCAAATTTTATTTTTCTTTTGTGTGTATTTTTTTGTGCTGTATTTTTCAATATTAAAATACACAAAATTGATAGTAAAGTGCTCTGGTTGTTTATTTGGCAGTGCGGCGGTAGCTGTTGTCGACTCGAGCGTAGGTAAATGGTGCGTTTGCTGTCTGGGGTCTCTGCCTCCTGCAGCTTTGTGACTGTGATTAATTTTAATCAGCCACTGAATTGCAGCCTTTGCACCAGGTGAGGTGACTTTCTAACCACTTAATGACCGTAATTAATCAATGCTGCTGGCAGGCTTCGTCTCATGCTGCACATACAAGTCCAGTGGAAATGTGCACACGTGCACGGCTTTCCTAACCTGGCTTTGGCACCAGCAAGGGTAATACAGTCACGCTGGAGGCCGATTGACTCGTTACTCTGTTTCACACAATCGTTCCCGACATTTAATTCAACATTCGCTTTGATCAATTACAGCAAATTTTTCTCTGTTAATGTGATGTGTTATTTAGATTTATGGCGAGTCAGCACTAATGAACACAAGCTTTCTAAGTGGCTGTGCTGAACATAGAGAAAGATGTTAATATTTTTGTTTTAGCGCTGGAAAATTAGCAGAGCAACAGAAATACAGCAGTCAACAGTTCATAAATGATCATTTTAGTTTAAAAAGGTCTATTTATTTGCAGGTCAGTTGATTTTTAATGATTTATACAGTTTTGACAGCTTCTACTCCAATTTATTTTATGCCCGTGCTTTCCTCAAAAAACACTTTTTAGACACTGCATCATAGATCTTCAAGTTTAACTATTAACCATTTAGTTCACTTATAGATGGCGTTCAAAGCATTTTAAATTATTAAATATATAAATTAACACGCCACTAAATGATTACTAAACACAGTTGCCTCTTAATTTCACGGTTATTACTGCATTAATTAATGTACTCTAATAAAGTGTTACTTTTCTAAAACACTTTTGAACTAATAGTTTATTAGTGGGGAAACGGACCCTGCTAGATCCCCTTTATGAGCTCTTTTGTCTCTGTTGGAGAGAGGGCAAAGTACCACAAGACATGCAATGCCAAGATCATCACTCTGTACAAGCAGCAACTAACACCTACAGGAGAATATCACTGCTGAGCATTGTAGGCAGCATCTTCGCCAAAGTGGTACTTGCTCGCCTTTATGTTCTTCAGAATCCCAGTGCAGATTTAGGGCTGAGAGATCCACAGCGGACATGATCTTCTCGGTACGTCAGCTCCAGGAGAAATGCCAAGAACAGCAGCTGCCATTATACACTGGCTTAATCGACTTGACCAAGACGTTTGACCTTGTTAGCAGGAGAGGTTTGCTCCTGCTGTTGAAGATCAGCTGTCCCCCTCCTTTCACGAGGACATACAAGGTGTGGTCAGCTACGACACCGACACCTTGGAGCCCTTCAAGATCAAAAGTGGAGTGAAGCAAGGTTGTGTCCTTGGCCTGACCCTCTTCGGCATCTTCTTTTCAGCGTTAAGTTTGCTTTCAAGGACTCCACAGAGGGCATCTACTTCAACACCAGAAGTGAAGTGACGGGAAACTTTCCAAACTGGCTTGTCTGAGAGCAAAGACAGTCTTCATCAGAAAAATGTTATTTGCTGATGACGCAGCCCTGATCTCACATACAGAAGAGGATCTCCACAAGCTAATGAATCCCTTCACCCATGCCTGCAAGGAGTCCAGGATGACCATCAGCATCAAGACGACCAAGGCCATGGGTCATGATGTTCCCGCACCTCCCACCATTGCCACCGACAATGAACTGCTTGAAGTGACTGACCACTTCACCTACATCATCTCCACCATCAGCAGCAACCTGTCTTAGGACAGTGAGATTGAGGAGAGGATCACCAAAGCTGCCAGTGTGATGGCCAGACTGAGCAAAAGTGCGTGGTCCAACAGCCCGCTGGCTCTCAACACCAAGCTGAAGGTGTACCTGACATGCATTCTCAGTACCCTTCTCTACGGCAGTGAAGCCTGGGATACCAGCGCCGAGCAGGAGAACCGCTTGGAGAGCTTCCACCTTTGCTGCCTCTGATGCATTCATGTGGCAAGACAGAGTCGCAACCGCCGCTGTGCTGGAACAAGCTGGCATAGTGAGCGTGCACCTCCTACTCTGCCAGCACTGACTCCGCTGGCTCAGCCATGTGCATTGCATGCAAGTCAGCCACATTCCCAAGGACATAATGTATGGGGAGGTAGCCACAGGACATCGTCTAGCAGGCTGGCCAGCATTGCACTTTAAGGATATCTGCAAGCACGACCTTAAAGCGACCAGCATCAACCCCCCAAAACTGGGAACAGCTTGCAGACAACCACTGAGGCTGGTGACAGGTTGTTCACGATGGCATCAAGAAGGGCGAAGAGTGCCGCAAACAGCAGCTGGAAGACGGACAACAACAACGTAAGAAAGAGAGACCACAGTCGCAGGCCATCACTTCACCAACAGAATTTGTCTGCTTCAACTATGGCTGGAACTGCCAAGCCAGAATCAAACTGTTAAGTTGATCAAGAAGCTGCTCCCAACGAGATGAGCAGTAACCTGCCAAGGCACTTCCGAGATGGACGGACGCTGGCGATAAAGTGTTACTTCTCTAAACAGTTTTCATGTAATTGTTTACTAGTGGAACCAAACTTTATAAATGTGGAAGTTGTGGATTCCTCAGGCTGTGGCTGAACAGCAAACTGGACTGGACAACCCACACCAAGCACCTGTACAGGAAGGGACAACACAGGCTGTACTTCTGGGGAGGCTGTGGACATTTAACATCTGCAGGAAACTCCTGTGGATGTTCTACCAGTCCGTGGCAGCGAGCGTCCACTTTAATCAATCAATCAATCAATTTTATTTATATAGCGCCAAATCACAACAAACAGTTGCCCCAAGGCGCTTTATATTGTAAGGCAAGGCCATACAATAATTATGTAAAACCCAACGGTCAAAACGACCCCCTGTGAGCAAGCACTTGGCTACAGTGGGAAGGAAAAACTCCCTTTTAACAGGAAGAAACCTCCAGCAGAACCAGGCTCAGGGAGGGGCAGTCTTCTGCTGGGACTGGTTGGGGCTGAGGGAAAGAACCAGGAAATAGACATGCTGTGGAGGGGAGCAGAGATCAATCACTAATGATTAAATGCAGAGTGGTGCATACAGAGCAAAAAGAGAAAGAAACAGTGCATCATGGGAACCCCCCAGCAGTCTACGTCTATAGCAGCATAACTAAGGGATGGTTCAGGGTCACCTGATCCAGCCCTAACTATAAGCTTTAGCAAAAAGGAAAGTTTTAAGCCTAATCTTAAAAGTAGAGAGGGTGTCTGTCTCCCTGATCTGAATTGGGAGCTGGTTCCAGAGGAGAGGAGCCTGAAAGCTGAAGGCTCTGCCTCCCATTCTACTCTTACAAACCCTAGGAACTACAAGTAAGCCTGCAGTCTGAGAGCGAAGCGCTCTATTGGGGTGATATGGTACTACGAGGTCCCTAAGATAAGATGGGACCTGATTATTCAAAACCTTATAAGAAGAAGAATTTTAAATTCTATTCTAGAATTAACAGGAAGCCAATGAAGAGAGGCCAATATGGGTGAGATATGCTCTCTCCTTCTAGTCCCCATCAGTACTCTAGCTGCAGCATTTTGAATTAACTGAAGGGTTTTCAGCGAACTTTTAGGACAACCTGATAATAATGAATTACAATAGTCCAGCCTAGAGGAAATAAATGCATGAATTAGTTTTTCAGCATCACTCTGAGACAAGACATTTCTAATTTTAGAGATATTGCACAAATGCAAAAAAGCAGTCCTATATATTTGTTTAATATGCGCTTTGAATGACATATCCTGATCAAAAATGAGGGCTTCCTTGAGCAGCCTGGTAGGAATGGGGTCTAATAGTCATGTTGATGGTTTGGATGAAGTAACTAATGAAAATAACTCAGAACAATCGGAGAGAAAGAGTCTAACCAAATACCGGCATCACTGAAAGTAGCCAAAGATAATGATATGTCTTTGGGATGGTTATGAGTAATTTTTTTCTCTAATAGTTAAAATTTTATTAGCAAAGAAAGTCATGAAGTCATTACTAGTTAAAGTTAAAGGAATACTCGGCTCAATAGAGCTCTGACTCTTGTCAGCCTGGCTACAGTGCTGAAAAGAAACCTGGGGTTGTTCTTATTTTCTTCAATTAGTGATGAGTAGAAAGATGTCCTAGCTTTACGGATGGCTTTTTTTATAGAGCAACAGACTCTTTTTCCAGGCTAAGTGAAGATCTTCTAAATTAGTGAGACGCCATTTCCTCTCCAACTTACGGGTTATCCGCTTTAAGCTACAAGTTTGTGAGTTATACCACGGAGTCAGACACTTCTGATTTAAAGCTCTCTTTTTCAGAGGAGCTACAGCATCCAAAGTTGTCTTCAATGAGGATGTAAAACTATTGACGAGATACTCTATCTCCCCTACAGAGTTTAGGTAGCTACTCTGCACTGTGTTGGTATATGGCATTAGAGAACATAAAGAAGGAATCATATCCTTAAACCTAGTTACAGCGCTTTCTGAAAGACTTCTAGTGTAATGAAACTTATTCCCCACTGCTGGGTAGTCCATCAGAGTAAATGTAAATGTTATTAAGAAATGATCAGACAGAAGGGAGTTTTCAGGGAATACTGTTAAGTCTTCTATTTCCATACCATAAGTCAGAACAAGATCTAAGATATGATTAAAGTGGTGGGTGGACTCATTTACTTTTTGAGCAAAGCCGATAGAGTCCAATAATAGATTAAATGCAGTGTTGAGGCTGTCATTCTCAGCATCTGTGTGGATGTTAAAATCGCCCACTATAATTATCTTATCTGAGCTAAGCACTAAGTCAGACAAAAGGTCTGAAAATTCACAGAGAAACTCACAGTAACGACCAGGTGGACGATAGATAACAACAAATAAAACTGGTTTTGGGACTTCCAATTTGGATGGACAAGACTAAGAGTCAAGCTTTCAAATGAATTAAAGCTCTGTCTAGGTTTTTGATTAATTAATAAGCTGGAATGGAAGATTGCTGCTAATCCTCCGCCCCGGCCCGTACTACGAGCGTTCTGACAGTTAGTGTGACTCGGGGGTGTTGACTCATTTAAACTAATATATTCATCCTGCTGTAACCAGGTTTCTGTAAGGCAGAATAAATCAATATGTTGATCAATTATTATATCATTTACTAACAGGGACTTAGAAGAGAGAGACCTAATGTTTAATAGACCACATTTAAACTGTTTTAGTCTGTGGGTGCAGTTGAAGGTGCTATATTATTTTTTCTTTTTGAATTTTTATGCTTAAATAGATTTTTGCTGGTTATTGGTAGTCTGGGAGCAGGCACCGTCTCTACGGGGATGGGGTAATGAGGGGATGGCAGGGGGAGAGAAGCTGCAGAGAGGTGTGTAAGACTACAACTCTGCTTCCTGCTCCCAACCCTGGATAGTCACGGTTTGGAGGATTTAAGAAAATTGGCCAGATTTCTAGAAATGAGAGCTGCTCCATCCAAAGTGGGATGGATGCCGTCTCTCCTAACAAGACCAGTTTTCCCCAGAAGCTTTGGCCAATTATCTATGAAGCCCACCTCATTTTTTGGACACCACTCAGACAGCCAGCAATTCAAGGAGAACATGCGGCTAAACATGTCACTCCCGGTCCGATTGGGGAGGGCCCAGAGAAAACTACAGAGTCCGACATTGTTTTTTTGCAAAGTTACACACCGATTTAATGTTAATTTTAGTGACCTCCGATTGGCGTAACCGGGTGTCATTACTGCCGACGTGAATTACATCTTACCAAATTTACGCTTAGCCTTAGCCAGCAGTTTCAAATTTCCTTCAATGTCGCCTGCTCTGGCCCCCGAAGACAATTGACTATGGTTGCTGGTGTCGCTAACTTCACATTTCTCAAAACAGAGTCACCAATAACCAGAGTTTGATCCTCGGCGGGTGTGTCGTCGAGTGGGGAAAAACGATTAGAAATGTGAACGGGTTGGGCGCAGTGAGAGCCAACCACCAGTAGAGGCAAGGGAGTAGTGTGCTGGATGGGCAGCAGCACATCCAAGAAGAACATATCCAGGCTGGACAAACTGATCAGGCAGGCTGGCTCTGTGGTTGGCATGAAGCTGGACTCTCTGGTGACGGTGGCAGAGAAGAGAACACTGGACAAACTGCTGGACATTATGGACGATGCCAGTCACCCTCTGCACACCGTCACCAGCAACCAGAGGAGCCTCTTCAGCCACAGACTGCTCCTTCCCAAGTGCAGGACCAACAGACTGAAAAACTCCTTTGTCCCTCAGACCGTCAGACTGTACAACTCCTCACTCAGGGGGAGGAGGAGGAACAGTAGAAGCCAGTATTTGAGCAGTATTTCTGGTATTTGGAGTACTACTGGAGTATATACTGGAGTACTGGCCTCTACTGGTGGTTGGCTCTCACTGCGGTATTGTATCACTTCCTGTTCCGGAGCACAGCGGTGTTTTGCTGTATCTGTTAGCTGTTTAATCTGCGCAGTTAGATTGATCTAGTTAACTAGATAATGATTTGTTTCACAGTGTAATCTTCACGTGCCTTAACTAAAGCACTCCCTCCCTCCTGAATCACCTCTAAATTATTTACACATTATTCACTTTGTGTGGTTTTAGGAATCCTCTAGCTTAGCGCAGCTACTAGCTCTTAGCCGATTTAGCATGGCGGCTTCTCCTGTCTCTCCTGCACTTTTCTGCTCTGGGTGTGAAATGTTTAGTTATTCCTCGGCCTCCTTTAGCAGTAACGGTACTTGTAATAAGTGTAGCTTATTCGTAGCTTTGGAGGCCAGGCTGGGCGAATTGGAGACTCAGCTCCGCACCGTGGAAAATTCTACAGCTAGCCAGGCCCCTGTAGTCGGTGCGGACCAAGGTAGCTTAGCCGCCGTTAGTTTCCCTCCAGCAGATCCCGAGCAGCCGGGAAAGCAGGCCGAGTGGAAATAGAAGACTTAACAATATTCCCTGAAAACTCCCTTCTGTCTGATCATTTCTTAATAACATTTACATTTACTCTGATGGACTACCCAGCAGTGGGGAATAAGTTTCATTACACTAGAGTCTTTCAGAAAAGCGCTGTAACTAGGTTAAGGATATGATTCCTTCTTTATGTTCTCTAATGCCATATACCAACACAGTGCAGAGTAGCTACCTAAACTCTGTAAGGGAGATAGAGTATCTCGTCAATAGTTTTACATCCTCATTGAAGACAACTTTGGATGCTGTAGCTCCTCTGAAAAAGAGAGCTTTAAATCAGAAGTGTCTGACTCCGTGGTATAACTCACAAACTCGTAGCTTAAAGCAGATAACCCATATGTTGGAGAGGAAATGGCGTCTCACTAATTTAGAAGATCTTCACTTAGCCTGGAAAAAGAGTCTGTTGCTCTATAAAAAAGCCCTCTGTAAAGCTAGGACATCTTTCTACTCATCACTAATTGAAGAAAATAAGAACAACCCCAGGTTTCTTTTCAGCACTGTAGCCAGGCTGACAAAGAGTCAGAGCTCTATTGAGCTGAGGTATTCCATTAACTTTAACTAGTAATGACTTCATGACTTTCTTTGCTAACAAAATTTTTAACTATTAGAGAAAAAATTACTCATAACCATCCCAAAGACGTATCGTTATCTTTGCTGCTTTCAGTGATGCGGTATTTGGTTAGACTCTTTCTCTCCGATTGTTCTGTCTGAGTTATTTTCATTAGTTACTTCATCCAAACCATCAATATGTTTATTAGACCCCATTCCTACCAGGCTGCTCAAGGAAGCCCTACCATTATTAATGCTTCGATCTTAAATATGAGCAATCTATCTTTGTTAGTTGGCTATGTACCACAGGCTTTTAAGGTGGGCAGTAATTAAACCATTACTTAAAAAGCCATCACTTGACCCAGCTATCTTAGCTAATTATAGGCCAATCTCCAACCTTCCTTTTCTCTCAAAATTCTTGAAAGGGTAGTTGTAAAACAGCTAACTGATCATCTGCAGAGGAATGGTCTATTTGAAGAGTTTCAGTCAGGTTTAGAATCCATCATAGTACAGAAACAGCATTAGTGAAGGTTACAAATGATCTTCTTATGGCCTCAGACAGTGGACTCATCTCTGTGCTTGTTCTGTTAGACCTCAGTGCTGCTTTTGATACTGTTGACCATAAAATTTTATTACAGAGATTAGAGCATGCCATAGGTATTAAAGGCACTGCGCTGCAGTGGTTTGAATCATATTTGTCTAATAGATTACAATTTGTTCATGTAAATGGGGAATCTTCTTCACAGACTAAAGTTAATTATGGAGTTCCACAAGGTTCTGTGCTAGGACCAATTTTATTCACTTTATACATGCTTCCCTTAGGCAGTATTATTAGACGGTATTGCTTAAATTTTCATTGTTACGCAGATGATACCCAGCTTTATCTATCCATGAAGCCAGAGGACACACACCAATTAGCTAAACTGCAGGATTGTCTTACAGACATAAAGACATGGATGACCTCTAATTTCCTGCTTTTAAACTCAGATAAAACTGAAGTTATTGTACTTGGCCCCACAAATCTTAGAAACATGGTGTCTAACCAGATCCTTACTCTGGATGGCATTACCCTGACCTCTAGTAATACTGTGAGAAATCTTGGAGTCATTTTTGATCAGGATATGTCATTCAAAGCGCATATTAAACAAATATGTAGGACTGCTTTTTTGCATTTACGCAATATCTCTAAAATCAGAAAGGTCTTGTCTCAGAGTGATGCTGAAAAACTAATTCATGCATTTATTTCCTCTAGGCTGGACTATTGTAATTCATTATATCAGGTTGTCCTAAAAGTTCCCTAAAAAGCCTTCAGTTAATTCAAAATGCTGCAGCTAGAGTACTGACGGGGACTAGAAGGAGAGAGCATATCTCACCCATATTGGCCTCTCTTCATTGGCTTCCTGTTAATTCTAGAATAGAATTTAAAATTCTTCTTCTTACTTATAAGGTTTTGAATAATCAGGTCCCATCTTATCTTAGGGACCTCGTAGTACCATATCACCCCAATAGAGCGGCTTCGCTCTCAGACTGCAGGCTTACTTGTAGTTCCTAGGGTTTGTAAGAGTAGAATGGGAGCAGAGCCTTCAGCTTTCAGGCTCCTCTCCTGTGGAACCAGCTCCCAATTCAGATCAGGGAGACAGACACCCTCTCTACTTTTAAGATTAGGCTTAAAACTTTCCTTTTTGCTAAAGCTTATAGTTAGGGCTGGATCAGGTGACCCTGAACCATCCTTAGTTATGCTGCTATAGACGTAGACTGCTGGGGGGTTCCCATGATGCACTGTTTCTTTCTCTTTTTGCTCTGTATGCACCACTCTGCATTTAATCATTAGTGATCGATCTCTGCTCCCCTCCACAGCATGTCTTTTTCCTGGTTCTCTCCCTCAGCCCCAACCAGTCCCAGCAGAAGACTGCCCCTCCCTGAGCCTGGTTCTGCTGGAGGTTTCTTCCTGTTAAAAGGGAGTTTTTCCTTCCCACTGTAGCCAAGTGCTTGCTCACAGGGGGTCGTTTTGACCGTTGGGGTTTTTCCGTAATTATTGTATGGCCTTGCCTTACAATATAAAGTGCCTTGGGGCAACTGTTTGTTGTGATTTGGCGCTATATAAATAAATTGATTGAATTTGATTGATTATTTATATTTGTATTTACATTTTGCAAATTGTTTTATTTTCATTTTTTATAACTCTGTGTGCTTCTTACCCTGTGTGCTACTATACAATGTTGCTGGAACATCAGTTTCCCTGAGGGAGTCTTCCCAAGTAAAATTCTGTGTAATCAAATCGAAGTTAACATGAACACATTTATTACTGAAGGCAGCTAACTCTTAATTCACTGTTGGGATCATTTAGCTAAACTAGCTAAATTCTGCTGATTAGTGAAGAATAGAGTAATCAATCTAAATCATTACTTGCATCTGTTGGTGGTGGCGTCATTAATTGACAGCTGATTGTGAGTCAATAGCTGGACTGCGTGTGGACGTCCGTGTACTGTACATGGCGTCTGTTAACTGATGGGGCCCTGTTGGCCTCTAACGGCCCCTCAGCTGTCCGCATGGACTTCTTGCACCGTCGCTGCCACGAATATAATAGAACATTACTTTTATGTCTGCATGTTCAAAACATTCATTAAAAGGGCATTAGCGCGGCGGCACGCGTGCGGATGAGATTTATGGACTAAACGCTGCTCTCACTGAATTAATGTAGAATAAATCACTCGCCAGCGGCCTCCAACCTCATATCCATTTGTGAGTTTTTCTGGTTTCTGTGTTGAGCATCTGGGGATTTGTGTCTGCCTCCCACTTCCCATGATCCTTTGCATTTACCCGAGTAGGGTATTAATTGTTTGCACTGATCAGGCAGCCTGGTATGGCAATGGAAGCTCATTGGTTCTTCTCTGGATGGTTTCCTTGGCAACCTTATCTGGTTGTACACAGTCGAAGGCGGCTGCTGGCGGGATAATTTATCTTTCTATAGTGTGATTCGTTCTCGCCCAACAAAAGAAGCGTCTAAAAGCATGGGTCTCATCAAAGTCGCTCTCTGCCACTGTGAGAGCTGCTGTCACAAACGTTAAGCTTTTTTGCCGTTTTTAGAAACCCCACCCGAGCTGCAGAGGGGCATTCTGGGAAGGATGGCGGGGCATGCATATGCATGAAGAGTGAGCACGATCAGCACAGCGGTACATTAACATTTTGGCGGCGTGCTTTTAGCGCTTTGGATGAAAAGTGAACATGAACGTGTTGGATGAATGACTGAGGAGCTGTAATTGTTTTTGGACGAGTCCCTCACCGGTTTTCTGGCTCTCAGTCGTGTCTGGATGAAGATTGTACATTAATCAAATCAAAACAAATCAATTTTTTTTATATAGCGCCAAATCACAACAAACAGTTGCCCCAAGGCGCTTTATATTGTAAGGCAAGGCCATACAATAATTATGTAAAACCCCAACGGTCAAAACGACCCCCTGTGAGCAAGCACTTGGCTACAGTGGGAAGGAAAAACTCCCTTTTAACAGGAAGAAACCTCCAGCAGAACCAGGCTCAGGGAGGGGCAGTCTTCTGCTGGGACTGGTTGGGGCTGAGGGAGAGAACCAGGAAAAAGACATGCTGTGGAGGGGAGCAGAGATCGATCACTAATGATTAAATGCAGAGTGGTGCATACAGAGCAAAAAGAGAAAGAAACAGTGCATCATGGGAACCCCCCAGCAGTCTACGTCTATAGCAGCATAACTAAGGGATGGTTCAGGGTCACCTGATCCAGCCCTAACTATAAGCTTTAGCAAAAAGGAAAGTTTTATTTATTTTATTAAAGCAAAGCATTCCGTTACTTATGCAACCCATCAGCTTGGCTTTCATATTTTTAATTACTTTATATCAAGTTGTAGAGATTTTCTTTGAGTTTGAGTTTAAGGAATATATTTTTTAGAAGTTTTTATATTGAGAAGCCTGACTTACTTTTTAGAATTTTAAATGGCATAAACAAGTTAAAATGTGTGAAATGTCAAGCAGCCCAATACTTACTGCAGGTTGCAGTTGTTTTAAGGTGCAGATCAACCAAGTATGTGTTGGATTTCCTTCTGCACATTGTGATACATCCATCCATTTTCTATACCCTCTTACTCCAGTTAAGGGTGCAGGAGGTTGTAGTTTATCCCAGCAGTCACAGGGCATGAGGCGGGGCACACCCTGGACAGGATGCCAGTCGGTCGCAGGGCCACATATAGACAAACAAACACATTCATGCACACCTAGAGTCACTAATGCACCTAACATGCACGTCTTTGGATGTGGAGCAGCCGGAGGGAACCCACACAAACAAGTGGAGAAGATGCAAACTCCACACAGAAAGGCCACTGGTGGGAAATGATCCCACGACCTTTTTGGTGTGAGACAGCAGTGCAAACCACTAAGCCACCGTGCTGCCAAATTGTGATACAGATGATGTTAATTATTAATAATAATGATGTCATTTTGTGTTGTTTTTAAAGACTTCTGAAGTCTTTTCCGTCCCTCTGTGAAGGAGCTCGTGTTTCTGCTGGTTGTTTGTGGGATGACTTCAACCTCTCATCAGATTTTTACCAAATGTCCTGACAAATTACAAATAGAACTCATTGCTGTAAAGAAAGGGGCGGGGTCTAAATGCTTTCCAGTTGTTCATATATATTGTATGATGGGATGTTTGGGGTCTTGGTGGAGGGACGCACTCTGACGAGAACCTTCAGGGATTAAATTCTCGGTGGCGCTTCTTAACTTGATGCTTTAATAAATATAAGTTGATGCAGTTCTTCTAAAATCCATCTGAGAGCAGTTTTAAATTAAAGCTGACAGTTTGAACTTTACGTGCACGCTCACTGTGCCGTGTCAGATGAAGAGGAATCGGAAGAGGAAGCGCAGCATCAATGTGTCACCGTCCAAAAATACTCGCGGCACTCAACATCGTGTATCAACTGGTGGAGGCTTTTCTGCAGCGATGGAGCTCATCTGTCAGCGTCGCCTGCAGAATTCTCACTCGTTTGGCAGAATGGACTCTCACTCTTGGAGGATTTTGCCGAAACAGAGTCATCTATTAGAGTCCGGGTTCTCAGCACGATACGTCTCAGCATGAACTCAAGTCGCTGTTTTGACCCCAAATCACTGACATTTTTGATAACTAATATGATGACTTTCCTCACTGTGCTCCAGGTGGACCTGTGCAGGCCGGAACCACACTGACAGTTTATTCATTTCAACATGTTATCTCTCTCTCTCTCTCTCTCTGTGGGTCTGTTGAGCTTTGTGGATCAGTGAGACGACACTCATCCGCTGATTTTAGTTCCACAGGAGAATCCCCGTGTGAGGAGAATGACCTTCATCTGGGCCGCTCCTCCACCTGCTTCCATCTGGCTCTAGCAGAGTTTTCGGATCCAGTCCGGTGTGCGCCGAGGCGAAACACCTGGTTCAATACCCTCTCACGGTGGTCCGGCTTCATGCTCACGGGACTCGGCTGTTTATTTGTCCTTCCTTATCTCTGATCTTCCTCCTTGAGATTGTAACCAGAGGACCACCGAGGTCACAGACTGCAATTCAGTTCAGCCGTTTTCTCTGTGATTTGCACTTTTAATCTACACCTTCAGTGGACTCCATTACCCACAGTGCCGTGCCATCAGGAGGGCGCAATAAAACACAACCTTGTCCAAGGAATCCGGCTGAGATTCCCACCCTTTTTATTTTGTTCTCATTGATGATTGGGATCATGGTCATGATTACCACAGTTATGTCAGTGATGAATCAGAAGTGAGGGTCTCAGTAGGCACATCTGTGTGCCCGTTCATTTGTGTATCCACATGGCACCAGAGTGGGAAAAGGTCAGGGTGGTGATGTTGCAGGATGGAGTGATCCACCTTCCCCATCACCTGCAGTATCAGCAGCCCAACAATTATAGTCAAGCGGATAAGCATAAGAATTGTTCAAATTGTATATAAAGTGTAAAAACTAGCCTGGAAGTAGTATTTGACCTGAGGATCAAGAAAAAAAAATGGAACACATAAAAAAGTGACCCCTGGTGGGCACAGTAACAAATCCATATGCCACCAAAATGGTTATTTCTTTTACATTATTTTCAACTTGAATCGCACAGAAATGCATTTTAAATGAGTTTTACCATACTTTCTGCATCACTGTACATTGTGAAAGTTACTGAAAAATGTTGGACCCAACTTGGATTTCAAAATGGTCTTTTTTTTTTTAACAATATTCAACATTAAATGTTATAGTACAGCACATAAATGTATGTTAACCAACATTTCCATCACCGTACATTATGTGACTCTTGATATATTGTCGACAGATGGCAGCCATCTTGGATTTAAAAATGGCTACCATTCATTCTCTGGTAGTCAAGTTGAAATCAGAAATAGTTGGTTGTAATTCGTTTTTTCAGTAACCACATAATTAAAGGATGGAGTATGATAGTGCAAATGGATCTGAGAAAAGGACGGGAATTCACCAATAGGATTGCCATGGCTGACCGACTGTAACACAAAATGGCCGCCAAAATGATACAGTCTCTATTACCTGATAGAATAAGGAGTTATAATTGTTTTAAATGTTACTGGAACACGTGGGATCCTGGTGCGGTAGCCTGGGCGCGAGTATGATCAAAGGTTATGGCTCATATTATTTAAGTTCAATTTACTGGTAAGCGACGGATTGGATAGGATCATTGGTTCCCTAGACCTTGTAACAGCTGGCAGCACATTTGCAAAGTTGTGTACATGGAAGGCCTGCTTTGAAGCATTTGCAACTGCCTTTGCAAGACTTTGTGCATTTGCAGGAAATAAATTCTTGGCAGGCCTTCTCTGCTATAGGCAAGTCTGTCCAGTGAGGCTTGTATCCATTTCCAGAAGATTGCCACCCCCAGTCAGTAGGCTCTGGAAGTGATGACTTGGGTACCAAACACTGGTCCCATACATATGCTGCCTGATAAACAGCCCATTTTGTATGTTGCAGTAGTGCGGCCTTTGTTGGCAGAATATTTGTAATGTCCTTTGACATCTTGCAGAACAGTGTCATCTGGGCTGAGTTGACATCCATCTCATCACTTGTTCGACTGTACATGAGAACAATGAACCGCTCCAGTTGCTGGAAGACATTATCTGACAGGGTGGGTGGCGATGTTGATGAGAGAAGTGAGAAAAGGTCCGTGACCTGTGGAAGCACAAGCCAGATTTGCCAAGCTGACGTTTTCCCGCAGTTGGCAAAATATGATGTGGTATCACATCCAATGAAAGTGTGGAAAAATGGAAGACCTTTGACTATCTGGGGACCAACTGCAGTAGCAATCTCATGGATGGGTATGTAGTGAAAGTCTTTCCCAGTACCATAGGCGACCCACAGCTGTTCAAGATCACGGAACTGTTGGAAGTGTGAAATAGCCAAGACTACAACATCGGTATCCACTGTCCGGATCAGGACTGTTTGACAGCCACTTTTCATGCCAGCCATAACATGAAGGAGAATTCTGGTATCTGCCTCCTCTTGCATGCAGGGCTATAGTCCATCCATGTCCACATCCTTTCTAGAACAAACAACCATCTCACCAACTGTAGATAACAATGGTTTTGTCTCCTGTGTCCTGAGCAACATTCTCAATGGCTAGAAAACGGAAGCGTTCCTCTTTGTTCTCATCATTTCGTAAGAAATTCTTCCAATTTCCCCGCAGCCTGCCATTCGCAGTGACTCGCTTACGTGTACCAGTCCCACAGTTTTCTCTGGTTGAATTCTTCAGACTGTCCTTCAGGTATACATCCCATACCACATCAACTCAATCAGCTGTCTCCAGCTGAGTCGCTGAGTATGGTGTGAACACTTGGTTTGCATATTCTTTGAATGTGCTTGTGTCTTTTGTGGACAAAAAGTGGACAACAGCAGCACAATCAAGGATTTTCATTTCAACATGTCGAGCATTTCAGATTCTATCCAAGGAAGCCATTGACTCTAGGCATCCAGCAAGATCAGACTTCTTGCCTTGTCTCAGCTTACCAGCTGAGGAGCGGGTATTTGGGTATTCAAGGTTCACATGTTCTAAGAATTCAGCAAGATCGCTGTCTCTGTTCTGACTGGCAATGTAGAGCCTTGAGAACAATGCGCTGTCACTCTTGAGTTCACCCAACTTCACTTTCTCATTGGAAGGGTCAGACTTTTTGGACATCTAAATGTCGGCAGTGAATTTCGATGAAGAGTGGCACTGACTGGTGTGTCATTCGTGATCAGCCTCTCCTGCACGTAAGATGTGTACTGTCTTTCCCTAACAGACTGAATCTCCTCCATACGTTTTACAACGCTCGCTGGCATGATTTCTTGAGAATCGATGGTGAATAAATCCTTGGCATCATTCAAGAATGGATTTCCCACAGATTCCTTAGTAATGTTTTGAGTAAACGAGATGTACAGCTGGATATCATCTGTGTAATAATGATATGAGACATCATCAAATCAAATCAATTTTATTTATATAGCGCCAAATCACAACAAACAGTTGCCCCAAAGCGCTTTATATTGTAAGGCAAAGCCATACAATAATTATGTAAAACCCCAACGGTCAAAACGACCCCCTGTGAGCAAGCACTTGGCTACAGTGGGAAGGAAAAACTCCCTTTTAACAGGAAGAAACCTCCAGCAGAACCAGGCTCAGGGAGGGGCAGTCTTCTGCTGGGACTGGTTGGGGCTGAGGGAGAGAACCAGGAAAAAGACATGCTGTGGAGGGGAGCAGAGATCGATCACTAAGATTAATGCAGAGTGGTGCATACAGAGCAAAAAGAAAAGAAACAGTGCATCATGGGAACCCCCCAGCAGTCTACGTCTATAGCAGCATAACTAAGGATGGTTCAGGGTCACCTGATCCAGCCCTAACTATAAGCTTTAGCAAAAAGGAAAGTTTTAGCCTAATCTTAAAAGTAGAGAGGGTGTCTGTCTCCCTGATCTGAATTGGGAGCTGGTTCCACAGGAGAGGAGCCTGAAAGCTGAAGGCTCTGCCATCCCATTCTACTCTTACAAACCCTAGGAACTACAAGTAGCCTGCAGGTCTGAGAGCGAAGCGCTCTATTGGGTGATATGGTACTATGAGGTCCTAAGATAAAATGGGACCTGATTATTCAAAACCTTATAATTAGAAGAAGAAATTTTAAATTCTATTCTAGAATTAACAGGAAGCCAATGAAGAGAGGGCCAATATGGGTGAGTATGCTCTCTCCTTCTAGTCCCCATCGGTACTCTAGCTGCAGCAATTTTGAATTACTGAAGGCTTAGTCAGGGAACTTGTTAGGACACCTGAGAATAATGATTACAATAGTCCAGCCTGAGAGAATAAATGCATGAATTAGTTTTGTCAGCATCACTCTGAGACAAGACCTTTCTAATTTTAGAGATTGCGCAAATTTAAAAAGCGTCCTACATATTTGTTTAATATGCCGCTTTGAATGACATATCCGGATCAAAAATGACTCCCAAGAGTTCTCACAGTATTACTAGAGGTCAGGTAATGCCATCCAGAGTAAGGATCTGTTAGACACCATGTTTCTAAGATTTGTGGGGCCAAGTACATACTTCAGTTTTATCTGAGTTTAAAAGCAGGAAATTAGAGGTTTTGAAGAAATTAGATGGTTATGAGTAATTTTTTCTCTAATAGTTAAAATTTTATTAGCAAAGAAAGTCATGAAGTCATTACTAGTTAAAGTTAAAGGAATACTCGGCTCAATAGAGCTCTGACTCTTTGTCAGCCTTGCTACAGTGCTGAAAAGAAACCTGGGGTTGTTCTTATTTTCTTCAATTAGTGATGTAGTATAGATGTCCTAGCTTTACGGAGGGCTTTTTTTTTTATAGAGCAACAGACTCTTTTTCCATGCTAAGTGAAGATCTTCTAAATTAGTGAGACGCCATTTCCTCTCCAACCTACGGGTTATCTGCTTTAAGCTGCAAGTTTGTGAGTTATACCACGGAGTCAGGCACTTCTGAGTTAAGGCTGTCTTTTTCAGAGGCGCTACAGCATCCAAAGTTGTCTTCAATGAGGATGTAAAACTATTGACGAGATAATCTATCTCACTCACAGAGTTTAGGTAGCTATTCTGCACTGTGTTGTTATATGGCATTAGAGAACATAACAAAGAAGGAATCATATCCTTAAACCTAGTTACAGTGCTTTCTGAAAGACTTCTAGTGTAATGAAACTTATTCCCCACTGCTGGGTAGTCCATCAGAGTAAATGTTATTAAGAAATGATCAGACAGAAGGGAGTTTTCAGGGAATACTGTTAAGTCTTCAATTTCCATACCATAAGTCAGAACAAGATCTAAGATATGATTAAATTGGTGGGTGGACTCATTTACATTTTGAGCAAAGCCAATTGAGTCTAATAATAGATTAAATGCAGTGTTGAGGCTGGTCATTCTCAGCGTCTGGTGGATGTTAAAATCGCCCACTATAATTATCTTATCTGAGCTAAGCACTAAGTCGACAAAAGGTCTGAAAATTCACAGAGAAACTCACAGTACGACCAGGTGGACGATAGATAACAACAAATAAACTGTTTTTGGGACTCTCCAATTTGGATGGACAAGACTAAGAGACAAGCTTTCAAATGAATTAAAGCTCTGTCTGGGTTTTTGATTAATTAATAAGCTGGAATGGAAGATTGCTGCTAATCCTCCTCCTCGGCCCGTGCTACGAGCATTCTGACAGTTAGTGTGACTCGGGGGGTGTTGACTCATTTAAACTAACATATTCATCCTGCTGTAACCAGGTTTCTGTAAGGCAGAATAAATCAATATGTTGATCAATTATTATATCATTTACTAACAGGACTTAGAAGAGAGAGACCTAATGTTTAATAGACCACATTTAACTGTTTTAGTCTGTGGTGCAGTTGAAGGTGCTATATTATTTTTTCTTTTGAATTTTTATGCTTAAATAGATTTTTACTGGTTGTTGGTGGTCTGGTAGCAGGCACCGTCTCTACGGGGATGGGGTAATGAGGGGATGGCAGGGGGAGAGAAGCTGCAGAGAGGGTGTGGTAAGACTACAACTCTGCTTCCTGGTCCCAACCCTGGATAGTCACGGTTTGGAGGATTTAAGAAAATTGGCCAGATTTCTAGAAATGAGAGCTGCTCCAGTCCAAAGTGGGATGGATGCCGTCTCTCCCAGAAGCTTTGCCAATTATCTATGAAGCCCACCTCATTTTTTGGACACCACTCAAACAGCCAGCAATTCAGGGAGAACATGCGGCTAAACATGTCACTCCCGGTCCGATTGGGGAGGGGCCCAGAGAAAACTACAGAGTCCGACATTGTTTTGGCAAGTTACACAACCGATTCAATGTTATTCATCAAAAGAACTCAAGATCTGTCCAAGGGTGAGCAAATAAAATAGGTCCCAGAATGGAACCTTGGGGCACACCACAGGACAGAATGGCACAAGAGGATGTATATTTAGCTGCACCAACTGAGAACCTCCTGTTAGAGATGGGATGAAAACAAATCTAGGGCTGATCCAGAGATGCCCTTACCAAGGCGTCAAAGCAAGCACATACAACCCCCAATTCCAATGAGTTGGGACGTTGTGTAAAATGTAAATAAAAACAGAATACAATGATTTCAAATCCTCTTCAACCTATATTCAATTGAATACCCACAAAGACAAGATATTTAATGTTCAAACTGATAAACTTTAATGTTTTTGTGCAAATATTTGCTCATTTGAAATGGATGCCTGCAACATGTTTCTAAAAGTTGAGACGTGGTAATGTTTACCACTGTGTTACATCACCTTCCTTCTAACAACACCAATAAGCGTTTGGGAACTGAGGACACTAATTGTTGAAGCTTTGTAGGTGAATTCTTTCCCATTCTTGCTTGATGTACAACTTCAGTTGTTCAACAGTCCGGGGTCTCAGTTGTCGTATTTTGTGCTTCATAATGCGCCACACATTTTCAATAGGTAACAGGTCTGGACTGCAGGCAGGCCAGTCTAGTACCCGCACTCTTTTACTATGAAGCCACGCTGTTGTAACACGTGCAGATGTGTCTTGGCATTGTCTTGCTGAAATAAGCAGGGACGTCCCTGAAAAAGACGTTGCTTGGATGGCAGCATGTGTTGCTCCAAAACCTGGATGTACCTTTCAACATTGATGGTGACATCACAGATGTGTAAGTTGTCCCTGTCACGGGCACTAACACACCGCCATACCATCACAGATGCTGGATTTTGAACTTTGAGCTGGTAACAATCTGGATGGTCTTTTTCCTCTTTTGTCAGCAGGTGGTTATGGTGCTAAAACATTTTGAGGTACTATACAGTCTGACTGCAGTTGGAATAAATGACCTGCAGAGGCGCTCTGTTTTGCACCAGCAAGCTATTTCCTGCCACAGTCTCATGTAAGGGGCCTCATGTGTTTAGTTGTGTTCCTTATTTCTTTTATATATATATATGATACGATACACTTTATTGTCCCCTCAGGGAAATTTGTCTTGGACTCATGCTAAGTGCCTTTACAAAAGGAAAACAAACAGATACAAGTAGAAACACAACCACATCCATAACAAATTAACATGACAGGAAGTCAGGAGAAACACCATAAGTGTTGCACAATTCCAGTTTTAGACATATTGTTAGCAATTTGATGGACATGGGGATGAATGAATTTTGAGTCTATTCAGTCTGCTCCGAGGGACTCTATAATACCTTCTTCCCAGAGGAAAGGAGAGTGTCCTCTGTGTGAAGGACATGAGCTGAATCCATCAGTATCCTCTGAGCTGCTTTCAAGACAGACTCTTCATAGAGTGAGCTGAGGGACTGTATATGTTTCTTTCCAATTATCTTCAATTGCATTATCAATTTGTCTGTTAAGTTTTAAGGTGTACAGAGAGGTTGCCTGACCAGCAGTCATGCCATATCTGACTAGACTCTCTAACCACTGCCTGGTAAAACACAACATTATTTTTTGATTGACTCCATACAAAACGAAGTCTACGAAGAAAATAAAGTCTCTGATGGAGTCGAGAGCACAAACTGTCCACATGTACAGTCCAGCTGAGAGTATTGTCTATGTGCAGCCCCAAGTACTTGTATGAGTTGACCTGGTCAATAGGAGTACCATGTATGACCACAGGAGTATGGTCCCCAACAGTCCTTAGATCCAGAATCATTTCATTGGTTTTATTAACATTTAAAACCAAGTGGTTGTCATCACACCACTGCACAAAGTGTTTTCACTTCAGAGAAGTACTTTGTTGGACTTGAGTCTTTGTGCAGTAGGCTCAAAATGGCTGTGTCATCAGAAAATTTAAAAACAAAGTTATTGCAGTAGTTATTTGTACAGTTATTGGTATAAAGAGTGAAGCGAACAGGAGAACTGACACAGCCTTGTGGTGCACCTGTGCTTGATGATTTGAGTACCAAAAGAGCTCGGTTAACTCTGACTTCTTGTAATCTATTAGTTAAAAAAGAATGATACCATCTAATTAAAAATGGGTTAACATTCATTTCCTTTAACTTAGACAGCAACAGGTATGGTTGTAATGTAGTAAGGCTGAACTGAAATCAACCAATAAAATCCGTGCGTATGCAGTAGGATCTTCCAAGTGCTTAAGTGAAAGGTGGGTTAAGCTGTTAATGGCATCATCAGTGCCTCTACCCTGCCTATAAGCAAACTGGAATGGGTCAAGTACAGGATTAACATCCGCCTTGAGGAAAGATAGCATAATCTTTTTGAAGCACTTGCTTACAACAGATGTTAAAGCTATTGGCCTATAGTCATTATTTCCAAGTGAGCATGATTTTTTGGCGATTGGAACAATAATGGATCTTTTCCAGAGGGTTGGTACAGTATGAAGGTCTACGGACTGCTGGAAGACAGGACACCAATCAAGTGCCAGTTCTTCTGCACATGCTTTTATAAGCATTGCACAGATGCCGTCTGGACCGGTGGAGTTTTTTTGTAGACACCTTCTTAAAGATTGATTGAACTCTCCATGGGACGATTGCAATCCTGGTATTTTGGTCAACAGGAAGGTTTTCTAAAATATTCTTACAATCATCGGAAAAATCTTGTGTTTCAAACCTCAAAAAGAAGTCATTTAGCTCGTTTGCTTTTCCTTGATCATCATTTGTTGCATCTTTTTAGCTGGGTTCATGTTTGTTATTATCTTGATGTTATCCCACAGCCTTTTAATGTCTGATTCTCTAAAGTTCTTCTCAATAGTTTCCCTGTGTAGTATCCTGGCCTTTTTCAGCAATGTATTAAGTTCTCTTGTATGTTTCACACTCATTCTGTCTTTGTTCTTAAATGCTATTTTTTTCCTGTTAATACACTCTTTCACCTGTTTATTATATACGGCTTATGGTTTGGATACACGTAACTTCTTTCGTACTCATAACACTGTCTACAACAAAATTTAACGTAATCTGTTATTGTTGTCGGTGGCTTCATTTATTCCATTTCAATGGAATATTTCCCAGTTAGTGCAGAGAAAAGATCCTTTAAGCATCTCCATATTGTCTCTGTCCCATAAAGTCACTGTTTTTTGTTTGGGGCTTACTCCTTTTGAGAGCGTCCTTATAGCGCGGGATCGCTGGACAATATTATGTCCGAATTTGAGAGTGGGGGCTTTGATTTGGCAGTGGTAAGCATTTGTCACATTGCCATAGCATTTATCTAACACTTTGTTTCCATGTGTGGTCACATTTTACATATTGTTGAAAACCAGGGAGGGATAGTTCTAATTTACAATGATTAAAATCGACCAAAACAAACACTGAGCTGCCGGTGATGTTGCAGCTGTTTATGAATACATTCAGCTATAAGGCGTGCTGCTCTTACTGCATTCCCACTGGTGGGAACCATAACAAACGCAAATGATTATATTCCCAAACTCCCTCAGGAGATAGAAGGGCCCTCAGTGACAGACCAATAATTCTACATCCGATGTACAACGTGGGTCTCCCTCACGGTGTAGTGCCTGCCACCAGCTGTCATTCACAAGCAGACAGACCCCGCCCCCTCTGCTCTTTCCTGACAGCTCGGATAAGAGAGAATCCTTCAAGCTCAACAAGAGAGTCAGGGATATCTTGATGAAGCCAGGTCTCAGAAAAGGCCAACACGCCTGCTTCCCGGTATTCCCAGCAAGCTTTGGCGTTTATGCGGAGCTCCTCGATCTTGTTTTTTGGTGATCTTACGTTGCCAAACAATATGCCGGGTAGTGGAGGTCTAGTTCCTCTCCGCCGGAGACGCTGGCGTATTCCCCCTCGTTTGCCTCTCTTTCGCTGTCTGCCAATTGTTGGTTGTGCTTTTACAACGTCAAGGAGATCCACTGGTGCTGTTATTTCCCGGGGACGGAGGGCCAGCAATGCGTCAGTAGTGAGTGCATAAAGGTTTGATTACTAACTATTATACTACTAACAGTTTCTATTCTGACTGTGTTGTTTGTTGCTGCTTTCGTGGTTGTTATTTTTATTTTTTACCCTTTCCACATTTATGCTTTAGCCCTGTTAGAAGGTTGACTGATTTTCATGTTATTTGAATAAGTATTATTGTTTTTGCATTCTGCATGCAAATGAAAATTGATGCTTGTTGTTGTTGTTGTTGTTTGTCTCTCAGCTGGGTTTCTCGCCACAGCAGATCCAGTTCAGATCTGCATTGGACTGAATGGAGTCAACACTTTAATTTGCTTTAAACTGCAGATTTTCCCCACTGAATAATCATTTTTCCACCAAGAAAATAATCTCTGGTGCCAATAAGTCTTCTTTATAACATCACAAAGACCAATATCTCTCCATGTTGTGCTGGTGTTTACATTGTTGTGATCTCTAATCTGTTAAATCCGATGTTGTCTGAATCCATACAGTCCTTTTTTTTTTTAACTTAATCACTCATCAAAATAGCTGCTGTTTATACACTCAACAAAAATATAAACGCAACACTTTTGGTTTTGCTCCCATTTTGTATGAGATGAACTCAAAGATCTAAAACTTTTTCCACATACACATATCACCATTTCCCTCACATATTGTTCACAAACCAGTCTAAATCTGTGATAGTGAGCACTTCCTCCTTTGCTGAGATAATCATCCCACCTCACAGGTGGGCCATACCAAGATGCTGGATTAGACACCATGATTAGTGCACAGGTGTGCCTTAGACTGTCCACAATAAAAGGCCACTCTGAAAGGTGCAGTTTTAATCACACAGCACAATGACACAGATGTCGCAGATTTGAGGGAGCGTGCAATTGGCATGCTGACAGCAGGAATGTCAACCAGAGCTGTTGCTCGTGTACTGAATGTTCATTTCTCTACCATAAGCCGTCTCCAAAGTCGTTTCAGAGAAATTGTCAGTACAATCCAACCAGCCTCACACCGCAGACCACGTGTAACCACACCAGCCCAGGACCTCCACATCCAGCATGTTCACCTCCAAGATCGTCTGACACCAGCCACTCGGACAGCTGCTGAAACAATCGGTTTGCATAACCAAAGAATTTCTGCACAAACTGTCAGAAAACGTCTCAGTGAAGCTCATCTGCATGCTTGTCGTCCTCATCGGGGTCTCGACCTGACTCCAGTTCGTCGTCATAACTGACTTGAGTGGGCAAATGCTCACATTCGCTGGCGTTTGGCACGTTGGAGAGATGTTCTCTTCACGGATGAATCCCGGTTCACACTGTCCAGGGCAGATGGCAGACAGCGTGTGTGGCATCGTGTGGGTGAGCGGTTTTCTGATGTCAATGTTGTGGATCGAGTGGCCCATGGTGGCGGTGGGGTTATGATATGGGCAGGCGTCTGTTATGGACGAAGAACACAGGTGCATTTTATTGATGGCATTTTGAATGCACAGAGATACCATGATGATATCCTGAGGTCCATTGTTGTGCCATACATCCAAGAACATCACCTCATGTTGCAGCAGGATAATGCACGGCCCCATGTTGCAAGGATCTGTACACAATTCTTGGAAGCTGAAAATGTCCCAGTTCTTGCATGGCCAGCATACTCACCGGACATGTCACCCATTGAGCATGTTTGGGATGCTCTGGACCGGCGTATACGACCAGTTCCTGCCAATATCCAGCAACTTCGCACAGCCATTGAAGAGGAGTGGACCAACATTCAACAGGCCACAATTGACAACCTGATCAACTCTTTGTGAAGGAGATGTGTTGCACTGCATGAGGCAAATGGTGGTCACACCAGATACTGACTGGTATCCCCCCCAATAAAACAAAACTGCACCTTTCAGAGTGGCCTTTTATTGTGGGCAGTCTAAGGCACACCTGTGCACTAATCATGGTGTCTAATCAGCATCTTGATATGGCACACCTGTGAGGTGGGATGGATTATCTCAGCAAAGGAGAAGTGCTCACTATCACACATTTAGACTGGTTTGTGAACAATATTTGAGGGAAATGGTGATATTGTGTATGTGGAAAAAGTTTTAGATCTCTGAGTTCATCTCATACAAAATGGGAGCAAAACCAAAAGTGTTGCGTTTATATTTTTGTTGAGTGTAATAACCAGATAATGAGTTCAGCTGCGTATAAGAAGGTAAAGTTGTTTTTCTTCATCACCTGGGGGATTGTTGTCAGATGTTCTTTGTTTTCTGTGCTGACACCTTTACAGCCTGCACTTTTCAATCAGCCTCAGGTTTCCGTCATCATCTCAATTACTTTAGACATCAAACAACAGCTGCGCAGTGTTCGAGGGTCAAACATCTATTAAGTTCAAGCTGCTCTTTGCAGTTGAGGACAGACGTTTGGACTGAAGCAAATGAACTTACCCGTTGCTTCAACTTTCTCAGAAATGAGATGTATTTGTGGCATCAGAACAGGAGGTCACATTTGTGTTTCTAGGCACAGGTGTGTCAGCAACCTGTCGGGTAGTTAGTGGATCCTGTCCAGGGTACACCCTGGCTCTCACACACGTGTTAAGAAGTCCTCTTATTCTGCACTCTTTACCTGTAATAATTGCACCTGTTTGAACTTGTTACCTGTATAAAAGACACCTGTTCACACACTCAATCAATCACATTCCAACCTGTCTACCATGGCCAGACCAAAGAGCTGTTTGAGGACACCATGGACAAAGTTTGTAGACCTGGGATGGGCTACAGGACAATAGGTAAGCAGCTTGGTGAGAAGACAACACTTGTTGGCGTAATTAATACGTATATGTCGTGGACATGAACGAGCAAAGCTCTTCAGCATCTCACCATGTCATTTAGGTCCTTCAGACTTTATTTTGAGTAAATGCTTCAGCAGAGAATTAACATCACAGAAACCTTTCAGCTTTCAGCCTTTCAGACCCCCCGCCTTTTTAAGCATTTTTCTTTTTTTGCTTTTCAGCTGACCCCCCTAACTACAGCCCTCTTAACCTCCTGCCACTTTAAGCATTTTTTAATGTAGATGTAAATTAATATTCAAAGTCTTCAGCTAGTTGACAGTAGGGCTGTACAATATGGACAAATTATCATATATCAATATTGTCATATAAATTGTCATGTACATGTCACTTATATACATGCTGTCCATATTCTTGAGCCGCTTAAGTGTGTAGGGAGATTTCCCTATGGGATAAAAAAAAAGCTTTTCAACCTACCATCCCTGGTTCTCAAGACCAAGCACCTAAGTGGCTCCTCTCTCTCTCTCTTTTTAAGATATTTATGTGTACCTTAATAAACACTAGTAGAGTTCCACTTTAAGATGTGGAATGTTAACAATCAATCAATCAATCACCTTTTTCTTATATAGCGCCAAATCACAACAAACAGTTGCCCCAAGGCGCTCCATATTGTAAGGCAAGGCCATACAATAATTATGAAAAACCCCAACGGTCAAACGACCCCCTATGAGCAAGCACTTGGCCACATGGGGGAAGGAAAAACTCCCTTTTAACAGGAAGAACCTCCAGCAGAACCAGGCTCAGGGAGGGGTCAGTCTTCTGCTGAGACTGGTTGGGGCTGAGGGAAGAACCAGGAAAAAGACATGCCGTGAGGGGGGCAGAGATCGTCACTAATGATTAAATGCAGAGTGATGCATACGGAGCAAAAGAGAAAAGAACAGTGCATCATGGGAACCCCCCCACAGTCTACGTCTAAAGCAACATAACCAAGGGATGGTCCAGGGTCACCTGATCCAGCCCTAACTATAAGCCTTAGCGAAAGGAAAGTTTTAAGTCTAATCTTAAAAGTAGAGAGGGTATCTGTCTCCCGATCTGAATTGGGAAGCTGGTTCCACAGGAGAGGAGCCTGAAAGCTGAAGGCTCTGCCTCCCTTCTACTCTTACAAACCCTAGGAACTACAAGTAAGCCTGCAGTCTGAGAGCGAAGCGCTCTAATGGGGTAATATGGTACATGAGGTCCCTAAGATAAGATAGGACCTGATTATTCAAAACCTATAAGTAAGAAGAAGAATTTAAATTCTATTCTAGAATTAACAGGAAGCCAATGAAGAGAGTCCAACACGGGGTGAGATATGCTCTCTCCTTCTAGTCCCCGTCATACTCTAGCTGCAGCATTCTGAACAACTGAAGGCTTTTAGGGAACTTTAGGACACCTGATAATAATGAGATACAATAGTCCAGCCTAGAGGAAATAAATGCATGAATTAGTTTTTCAGCATCACTCTGAGACAAGACCTTTCTGATTTTAGAGATATTGCGTAAATGCAAAAAAGCAGTCCTACATATTTGTTAATATGCGCTTGAATGACATATCCTGATCAAAAATGACTCCAAGATTTCTCACAGTATTACTAGAGATCAGGGAAATGCCATCCAGAGTAACGATCTGGTTAGACACCATGCTTCTAAGATTTGTGGGGCCAAGTACAATAACTTCAGTTTATTCTGAGTTAAAAGCAGGAAATTAGAGGTCATCCATGTCTTTATGTCTGTAAGACAATCCTGCAGTTAGCTAATTGGTGTGTGTCCTCTGGCTTCATGGATAGATAAGCTGGGTATCATCTGCGTAACAATGAAAATTTAAGCAATACCGTCTAATAATACTGCCTAAGGGAAGCATGTATAAAGTGAATATATATAACAGAAGATATATTTTACTGAATTTTCATATCAACATGATATACGATATGACTATGATTTGACACAAAGTGCAGCACAGTGAAAATTAAACCTTCTTAAACCAAACAGTAATATACATACATGCTGTTGGAGGGCGGTATGCATTTTCAAGAGGCACGACGTCCACGCCCAGTCGCGCCAAAATGACAGCTATCGTCCGAGTTAGACGAGGGTGAATAGCTTTAGGTTTTAGTCATGCTAATGCTGCCCAGAAGCATTACCGAAAAAATAAGTCTGAAGGACCTAAATGAAGTTGAGGTGTTGAGGAGCCTCACTCATTCATGTCTGTGACATAAACATATCAAGGAGTGGCTTCAGGACAACTATGTGAATGTCCTTGAGTGTCCCACCAGAGCCCAGACCTGAATCTGATTGAACATCTCTGGAGAGATCTGAAATGTCTGTGCACCGACGCCCCCCATCTAACCTGATGGAGCTTGAGAGAGGATGGAGCTTGCTGGAAAGAAGAATGGACAAAACTGCCCAAAGATGGGTGCACCAAGTTTATGGCATCATATTCAAGAAGACCTGAGGCTGTACTTGCTTCCAAAGGTGCACCAACAAAGTATTGAACAAAGGCTGTGAATACTTATGTACACATGATTTCTTTTTTTTTTTTTTGTAATACATTTGCTAAAATTTCCAAAAACGTTTTCATATTGTCACTATGGGTGTTGTGAGTAGAAATTTTGGGGAAAAATGAATTTACTCCATTTTGGAATAAGGCTGCAACATAAAAAAAATGTGGAAAAAATGAATCCCTGTGAATACTTTCTGGATGCACTGCACAAGTTGTACCTGAAGAACTAACCTGAAATCTTAGAGGTCATCGCTTTGAAATTTAAATGGATTTAATATGTGCCCTTATGGTGTGGTTATGACGGCACATAGCTGATTTAATCATTTTCATCCTGTAGTCAATTCGGTGAAGGTGAAGACCTTGTGAGGTCGCCCAACATCAAATACAGAGGAACATATCCTATTAAACAAGAGAGGAAAAAACCCCTGTTAATTCACTGTGCTTTCTAGTCTTTCTTGCCCTCGAGCACCTTAATCTTGCAGCACAATAAATTCACCCGGGTTGATACAGCGCCCTTTTCAACTTAAAAAAGCAATTACGCTCAAAGCCTTTCTCCCTGCTGACAGCACTTCTAATCACATCCTAACAAACACGCTCAGGGGCTCCTAAAATACAGTGCTTTCTGATTTATAAATGGGAAAAAAGGCATCCTGCTCTCAGTGCTAACAATCCTCCGGTGTTTCCACCATCCTGAGAAAAAGCCTGGAAACCTGCACACACAGGATCACTGTTGAGGGTAATCCTGCGGTCGGCTCTCTGAGGCTGCAGGAGACTTTGCATTTGTGCATTAAAGCATTTTGTTAAAGCGACACTGTGCATGATTTAGAGGCATTTATCATCAGAAATGGAGAATTGCATGAATAACTATCTGTTCATTGCATCATCTAGGGCGTAATAAATCCATCAGCGTTTATTTATTTGTCTGTCTGTCTAACTGTTAGCAGGATTATGTCAAATCTACTCCTGGATTTTGACAAAATTCTCACCACAGGTACATATTAGGCCATGGAAGAATCCATTCAATTTTGGAGGTGATCCAGATTTGGATTCTGGATCAAGTTTCAGTTTATACAGGCTTTGAAGGATTACATCAAAACTACTGCATGGATTTTGATGAAATTTTCACCACAGATACATGTTAGGCCGTAGAAGACTCCATTAATGTTGGAGGTGATCCGAATCTGGATTGGCGGACGTCAGAAGTCTCCGATTGCTCTTGTTTATGCGCAATTTAACCACAAAACTTGTATTTTCATGAGCTTAGAATGAGTCCTTCATGTCTACATGGGAGTGGGCCCCCTCCTGGAGACCACCATGTTGGTACAGGAACCCAAATGGGGACACATTTACTCACCTTCACATTTTCTAGTGTGACTGGAAGACTGAAGAAAAAAGAACATTCAGTGGTTGCTCCCTGACGGTCTACTGGGTGCGAGTGCAGGCTAAAGCAGAGGTCTCAAACCAGTTTCCAGAAAGGGCTGAGAGGGTGCAGGTTGTCTGTGCAGCCACCCACTCCAGCAGGTGATTTCACTGATTAACATCACTTTGAGCAGGTGAAATCAGTTAATCACCTGCTGGAGTGGGTGGTTGCACAGAAAGCCTGCACCCTCTCGGCCCTTTCTGGAACCAGTTTGACACCTCTGGGCTAAAGGGCTTTCACACCGCACGCGTTCAGGGTGTTAAACAACATTGTGGCTTGCTCTGAAATACATTATTTTAAATGAGACGCATCGTGACGCAATCAAAAAACCAGAGCTGGTGTGACGCTCCACTGGAAGCAGCCAAAGTTCAACCCAATCCAACCATCGCCGCTGTGCACTGTGACGTAGCTTCACATTGACCAATAGAAACGAGGCATTAGGCCAAAACACAATTTATACACAGCATTTTTCTGAAGAAAATCATTTCAAATGTTTTTTTTTTACCTCAAGATTAATTTCTGATGACTGTACATTTTGAAGTGTAAAAAAACGTTTCTTACATTAGGCCACTTCTAATTAAAATAGTTTTAAGTAAAAAAAAGATTCTTTAGAAATCTTTGTTTATCTGTAAATTAAACCATATCTTACCTGCTGTTTCAGATGAGATGATTTCTTGATTAACATTATAAAGAACCTTGAACATTTATTTTAGACAAACAAAATAGCATGAAAATTAATGTGCACATTTTTATGTCTTGTAGATTCATTCATATCTGCATTTCAACCAGGGAAAAAAGACAATGTAAATAAATACAAATATTTATTAATATGTATATGTTGCGGACATGAGTCAGTGAAGCTCTTCAGCGTCTCACCATGTCATTTACAGTAGTGTTCAGAATAATAGTAGTGTCATGGTGACTAAAAAGATTAATCCAGGTTTGGAGTATATTCTTATTGTTAATGGGAAAACAAGGTACCAGTAGATTCAGTAGATTCTCACAAATCCAACAAGACCAAACATTCATGATATTCACACTCTTAAGCCTATGAAATTGGGCTATTAGTAAAAAAAAAGTAGAAAAGGGGGTGTTCACAATAATAGTAATGTGGCATTCATTCAGTGAGTTCGTCAGTTTTGTGGAACAAACAGGTGTGAATCAGGTGTCCCCTATTTAAGGATGAAGCGAGCACCTGTTGAACATGCTTTTCTCTTTGAAAGCCTGAGGAAAATGGGACGTTCAAGACATTGTTCAGAAAGAACAGCGTAGTTTGATTAAAAAGTTTGATTGGAGAGGGGAGAAAACTTATACGCAGGTGCAAAAAATTATAGGCTGTTCATCTACAATGATCTCCAATGCTTTAAAATGGACAAAAAAAACAGAGATGCGTGGAAGAAAACTGAAAACAACCATCAAAATGGATAGAAGAATAACCAGAATGGCAAAGGCTCACCCATTGATCAGCTCCAGGATGATCAAAGACAGTCTGGAGTTACCTGTAAGTGCTGTGACAGTTAGAAGACGCCTGTGTGTAGCTAATTTATTTGCAAGAATCCCCCGCAAAGTCCCTCTGTTAAATAAAAGACATGTGCAGAAGAGGTTACAATTTGCCAAAGAACACATCAACTGGCCTAAAGAGAAATGGAGGAATATTTTGTGGATTGATGAGAGTAAAATTGTTCTTTTTGGGTCCAAGGGCCGCAGACAGTTTGTGAGACCATAATAATAATAATAATAAATTTTATTTATAATGCACTTTACATTTGACACCAAATCCCAAAGTGCTACAGTATAAAACAGAAGAACACAAAAGACTATAAATCAATGTAAAAACAATAAAACAGTAGCAATAAAATCAAAATAGGAGCGATAAAACAGTAGCAATTATTTAGCTAAAAGCCAGAGTAAAAAGGTAGGTTTTGAGTCCTTTTTTAAAAGCATCCACCGTCTGTGGAGCCCTGAGATGATCTGGGAGGGCATTCCATAGACGGGGAGCAGCCACTGAGAAGGCCCTATCACCCATGGTCTTGAGCCATGTCCTGGGCATGGCTAGACAGTGCTGTTGGCCTGACCGGGTCCTAGTGGAAGTGTGTGGTGTGAGCAGTTCAGTGAGGTAAGTGATGAGTGTGTAGGAGGACTTTGTATTGAATACGGCAGTGAATGGGGAGCCAGTGGAGGGAGTGAAGAATGGGGGTGATGTGCTCGTGCCTGCGCACCCTCATCAGGACCCTGGCAGCGCTGTTTTGGACATACTGGAGCTTTTGAATGCTCCTGCCAGAGATCCCGATGAGGACTGCATTACAGTAGTCCAGCCTGGAGGAGACAAAGGCATGGACGAGCTTCTCTGCAGCAGGGAGGGAAAGAGAAGAGCGAAGTTTGGAGATATTACGGAGGTGAAAGAAGGCAGGTTTGCAGATGGAGGTGACATGATTGTCAAAACAGAGGTAGGGGTCAAATTTGACCCCCAGATTTGTCACAGAGGGATAGAGGGGAATGTTGTGTTCAAAAAATGAAACAGAGGTGATTGGGGAAGAGCGGCGTTTATGGGGGGTACTAGTTTGGATGGCTTCTGTTTTGGAGCCATTTAGCTGCAGGAAGTTTTGAGTCATCCACGCCTCTATCTCCTCCAGGCAGGAGCTGAGGTGGGAGACTGTGACCGAGGGGGGACAAGAAGGAGAAATGGTGAGGTAAAGTTGTGTGTCATCAGCATAGCAGTGAAAATTAATTCCATGCCTGCCGACGACACGACTGAGGGAAAGCATGTAAATGGTAAAGAGGGTTGGGCCGAGTACAGAGCCCTGGGGGACCCCACAGGTAACAGTGTGGGTATAGATCTTACTTCCCCCAAAGCTACGCACTCGGTTCTGTCAGAGAGGTAGGAGTGAAACCAGTGAAGGACAGTACCAGAGAGACCTGTATAGTGCTGGAGACGGTGTAGAAGGACGTGATGGTCTACAGTGTCAAACGCAGCAGAGAGGTCGAGAAGAATGAGGAGGGATGTGGAACCGGAGTCAGAAGCCCTCATCAGGTCATTGGTGACTCTGATGAGAGCTGTTTCTGTACTATGGGAGGGGTGAAAACCAGATTGGAATTTTTCATAAAGATTACTGGATTTCAGGTGATGATGGAGCTGGGAGGAAAGAACTTTTTCTAAAACTTTTGCGAGAAATGGAAGGTTAGATATTGGTCTGTAGTTTGACAGAGGTTTGGGGTCCAGGGTGAGTTTCTTGAGGAGGGGTTTGATAAGAGCAAAAATGAGAGTGTCATGGACATGGCCTGTTTCTAGGGAAGTATTGATTATTTTTGTGATAAGGGAACTGATGGAGGAGCAGTGAGTTTTGAGCAGAGGTGATGGGAGGGGATCAAGTGGGCAAGTGGATGGTTTGGATCTATGGATGATCTTCTCAACCTCCCGCTGCGCCGCAACAGTGAATTGGGTAAGTATGTTTGTGACTGGTGTTATGGGTAGGTCAAGTGACCTTGGAGACGACCCCCAAACTCTGAATTCAAGCCACAGTTCACAGTGAAGACAGTGAAGCATGGTGGTGCAAGCATCATGATATGGGCATGTTTCTCCTACTGTGGTGTTGGGCCTATATATCGCATACCAGGTATCATGGATCAGTTTGGATATGTCAAAATACTTGAAGAGGTCATGCCCTTGAAATGAGTGTTTCAACAAGACAATGACCCCAAGCACACTAGTAAACCAGCAAAATCTTGGTTCCAAACCAACAAAATTAATGCCTCACAGATGTGAAGAAATCATGAAAAACTGTGGTTATACAACTAAATACTAGTTTAGTGATTCACAGGATTGATAAAAAAGCAATAGTTTTGAGTTTGTAGCGTCAACAGCAGATGCTACTATTATTGTGAACACCCCCTTTTCTACTTTTTTTAACTAATAGCCCAATTTCATAGCCTTAAGAGTGTGAATATCATGAATGCTTGGTCTTGTTGGATTTGTGAGAATCTACTGAATCTACTGGTACCTTGTTTCCCATGTAACAATAAGAAATATACTCAAAACCTGGATTAATCTTTTTAGTCACATAGCACTACTATTATTCTGAACACTACTGTAGGTCCTTCAGACTTTTTTCAGTAAATGTTTCTAGGGAGCATAATCATGGCTAACAAACTTCAGCTTCTGGAGGGTTTCGGCCCCCAGATCCCCCAAGTACAGTCCTCTTATCCCCCTGCCACTTTAAGCATTTTTTACAATGTAGATGTAAATTCATATTCAACCTTTTAGGGCTGCACAATATGGCCAAATTAACTGAGCTTTCAGATCTTTTTTTTTAATCCTCCACCATTCCATCAGGAAGCTGTATTTTATATTTTTAATTAAATTTATACCAAGTTGTAGTGATTTGCTATCAGATTGATAATTTTAGATTTTTTTTTAGATTTTAGATTTTTTAATATATATATATATATATATATATATATATATATATATATATATATATATATATATATATATATATATATATATATATATATATGTATGTATGTATGTATTTGAAATGCCGTCAACAAAAATGTGTGAAATACCAAGTGTTCCAATAATTTTGAGAGCAATTGAGAAACACCCGGGCAGCTTCACTCATCACTCATCGTCAACCCGCTTTTCTGGGTTCTAGTCGCGGGACAACGGCTCCAGCAGGGGATGCCAGACTTCCCTTTTCTGTGCCACATTGACCACCTCTGACTGGGGGATCCTGAGGCCTTCCCAGGCCAGTGTGGAGCTCTCATCTCTCCACCTAGTCCTGGGTCTTCCCCGGGGTCTCCTCCCAGATGGACGTGCCTGGAACACCTCCCTTGGGAGGCGCCCAGGAGGCATCCTTACCAGATGCCCAAACCACCTCAGCTGGCTCCTTTCAACGCAAAGGAGCAGCGACTCTACTCCGAGCTCCCCACGGATGACCGAACTTCTCATCCTGTCTCTAAGGGAGACACCAGCCACCCTCCTGAGGAAGCCCATTTTGGCAGCATCTTACATCTCAAATAAGCAAAGAGAGCATGAATCAGCTGCTGCCTGCTCATTTATTCATCAAAAATCACAGGAGAAACATGTATACATAAGGCAACCTGAAGTAAAGGAGAAATATCGTTTTTAACAAGCTGGACCTTATTTGTGGCATAAAACACTGCCGTTTACTCACCAATAAAACTTTGGTGTCATTAGGAGTCTATGATTCAGACGACGTGTTCAGGTTCCAAGCTGGCTCAAATATTTTTCTAATCCACAATCTAATCAAATGTACTTTCTGTCAATAGTGGATTAGAAGTTTTTTGTGGAACACAGTTCCAGCTACTGTACAGGAGGGACCGAGCAGTCAATATGTGTCAACTATTTCAAAATGACTCTTTTCAACCAGACGTGTGGTGCCATGACATGTCAATCATCTGGGTGGCACCTGGGGTGTCCAATCAGGTTTCAGAGGAGTCCAGTGCAACCCAGCTCCACTCATGCCGGGAAGTCCTTTTAGGTCCTTCAGACTTTTTTGTGAGTAAATGCTTCAGGGGAGCATTAACATGGCTAAAATTTTCACCTTCAGCTCCGCCCCCCCAGACCTCCCACCTTTTTAAGCATTTATCTTTTTTTGCCTTTCAGCTTCTGGGGTTGGGGGATCCACCTCCCAGACCCCCAAATTACAGTCCTCTTAACCCCCTGCCACATTAAGCATTTTTTAAATTAAGTTTTCAGCTAGTTGACAGTAGAGCTGTGTTATATGGCTGGGGGGGGGCCTGGCTGCCGGTTTGTTTCTGTTTTTTGGTTTTCCTCCCAGGTGGCGTGCATTTGGGACTGAGTGGCTGTGTTGCTGAGGCTGTCAGGACCTCACCCTGATCACCTGCGACTCGTCAGGACTCACAGCTGAGGTGCATCTGGATGGATTGGAGCATGTTGGCATTTAAGACTGGAGTACACAGTGTGTATTTGCCAGAGACTCGACCTTGTGACCAGACGGGTGAGATCGTCGTCTCGGGAGCCATCTCATCAGCAGCGGATGCTGAGAACGTCCAGGTTTGATGCACAGTCTGTGAAAGAGGAGGGGGTGAGGTCTCACGCTCGTCAGCACACTTCCTGAGGTATGTTGGATTTTGTGACTAACAGTTATACAGTCAGTAAATGTGGTGTCCCTCACACTGTATTGTATTGAGCTGTTTGTTAGTCATGTATCAGCTTCCACTGCGGTGGAGTTTTGTGAACTGGATGTTCCATGCCTGCAGGTTGGGAAGCTGATCAGTAATCAAGCCAGGAAGTGTTTGCTGTTTGTACACCTTTAAGTGTTCTGTGTGTAGAGTGTGGACTCACATAATGGTTCCTTCTTTCACAGACTCGGTTGTTGCGGCCACCTGGGGGGTGTCGGCGGGGTCCTTGGGTCCGAAACAGCTTCTGGCTCCGGACCGTTAGCGCTGCTGGGAGCGCACCACGCCAGACCGCACCTTTTTGTTATTATATTATCACTGTTATGTATTAAATTCAGTTAGCCTTTGTACCGTGCTCTGCTTATTTCATACTGGGTCCTTCAAACGCTGGTCGGTTCTCCGAGCTGCGTCCGACACATAACAGTAGTCTCTGGCCAAACATCACGGACCCAGCGGTAGCAGAGACGGTAACGCGCTGGGAAGGCGGCAGCAGACGTTCAGTGGTTATCCGGATCAGTTGCGGGGCTCTCCGCCCGGAAGGTGTGTTTGAGAGCCCATTACTGGATACTGATTTGTGCTCTCTTGCAGCCGTGTCCTGTGTTGTGCCTTATCCGTGGGTCGTGGTGGAGTGTGACTGGCGACGGCTTCGCGTCACACTCCGACCGGATAAGAGGTGTAAACGGGAGCTGCAAGAGTGCGTTTGTAATGGTTCACAGCGCACGGCGGAGCTCTGTTAGCACGGGTCGCTGGGCTTCCTGTGTTACAGTCGTAGCCCACGTTTCCCCGGACAAAGGTAACTACTGCGTCTGTTGTATCAGCTCCGGCGTTATTTAGTTGAGCACATTTTGGTTGTGTGTTGCACCTCAGCTGCGCACATAAAAGCAGCTCGTTTGTTTTTTCTGTCGCCAAAGGGGTTTTTTTGTTTTTAGCACTCTGGCTCCCCTTGTGGTGACTGAATCACGTTTACCGTCAAGCTCTTGAGTAGGAACAGGTGTGTTCCATTTGGTTGAGCTTGACGGTATAACTCACTGATTTGTTTTGTGTTAGTTCATTTTGTGTGGGTGTTGTTTGAGTTGGTTTTTGTGTGGATTTTATTTTTTGTGGTTCACTATTTGTCTGGGGTTGTGACCCTGCAGCCTGTTTGACAAAGAACAAGGAAAAAAGAACAAAAAAAAAAAAAGGACCCAAACGACTGTGTGTTGGTCTGTTTGTTTTCTTTTATTTCTTTTTGTTTCACATCCCCAGGTTAGATGGAACGGTCCCCTGGGGGGTGATGGGGTGGTATTTGGGTTGTTTTTCTCTTTGTTTTTGTTATGCCCTCTCTTCTCCTCTGACTCAGCCGGGTGTGCCGTAGTGGTCGGCATTGCTGGAGGGGTGCAGTTAGGTTGTGCTGGGCGTTTCCCAGGTAGCCTCTGCACCCGGGAGGGGAGGGGGGGGTTTGGGGTGTCTTTTTGTTTCCCCCCCCCCAGTTTCCGCCCTCAGGGTTTGACTGTGTGTCCTCTGGGGGGGGAAAGGGCGTTGGGTCCATCTAGCCGTGGACGGCCGAGCTGGGTCCATTGGTCATGAGGGGAGGCATCTCCTGGGGTTGACGAGTGGTCCTCTGGGAGGCGCTGGTAGCCCCCGTGGGTGACGTTGGATCCAGAGGGACCTCGGCCGTGGTTATTACTCCTGGAGCTGGCGGGTGGCCCTCTGGGGGGTGTTGGTCCCTACGTGCGTTTGGGGGGAGGAGGGGGGGTTATTTGGCATTTTGTTTGTGAGCTCGAGTTGGGTTTTTCTTTCTCCCCTTCCCTGGGGTTTGATGGAACGGTCCTCTGGGGGGGGGGGAGGGGGGGTATTTTGGCATTTGTGTTTGTGAGCTCAAGTTTGGGTTTTTCTTTTTTCCCCTTCCCTAGGGTTTGATGGAACGGTCCTCTGGGGGGGGGGGGGGTTTAGTATTTTTGTTGTAGGCTTGGGTTTGGGTTGTTTTTCCTTTCTCCCCTTCCCTGGGGTTTGATGGGACGGTCCCCTGGGGAGGGGGGGTGTTTTGGTTGTTTTGTTTTATGACTAATCACACATGTTTGGATAAAGGCTGACCGCACAGGTGTAAGAACTCCCTGGCCACACCTGTGCTAAGAGACTGTCGGAGACAGGGGCAAAGATGCAGCCAGTTCAACCAGTCTGTTGGAGGATGAACGCAGACGCGGTTTCCAGCCATGGTCCCTGGAGGGGGGTGTTTCTCCTGGGCAGGTGTGTGTGGTCGCCGGGAGGCTTCCCGTGAGGGTGGGGTACTGTTATATGGCTGGGGGGGGCCTGGCTGCCGGTTTGTTTCTGTTTTTTGGTTTTCCTCCCAGGTGGCGTGCATTTGGGACTGAGTGGCTGTGTTGCTGAGGCTGTCAGGACCTCACCCTGATCACCTGCGACTCGTCAGGACTCACAGCTGTGGTGCATCTGGATGGAGTGGAACATGTTGGCATTTAAGACTGGAGTGCACAGTGTGTATTTGCCAGAGACTCGACCTTGTGACCAGACGGGTGAGATCGTCGTCTTGGGAGCCATCTCATCAGCAGCGGATGCTGAGAACGTCCAGGTTGATGCACAGTCTGTGAAAGAGGAGGGGGTGAGGTCTCACGCTCGTCAGCACACTTCCTGAGGTACGTTAGATTTTGTGACTAACAGTTATACAGTCAGTAAATGTGGTGTCCCTCACACCTTATTGTATTGAGCTGTATGTTAGTCATGTATCAGCTTCCACTGCGGTGGAGTTTTGTGAACTGGATGTTCCATGCCTGCAGGTTGGGAAGCTGATCAGTAATCAAGCCAGGAAGTGTTTGCTGTTTGTACACCTTTAAGTGTTTCTGTGTGTAGAGTGTGGACTCGCATAATGGTTCCTTCTTCACAGACTCGGTTGTTGCGGCCACCTGGGGGGTGTCGGCGGGGGTCCTTGGGTCCGAAACAGCTTCTGGCTCCGGACCGTTAGCGCTGCTGGGAGCGCACCACTCCAGGCCGCACCTTTTGTTATATTATCACTGTTATGTATTAAATTCAGTTAGCCTTTGTACCGTGCTCTGCTTATTTCATACTGGGTCCTTCAAACGCTGGTCGGTTCTCCGAGCTGCGTCCGACACATAACAGAGCTGTATAATATGGACAAATTATCGTATACAAATATTGTCATATCAATCTGATATACAATATGACTATGATTTGACCCAAAGTGCAGCAATAGTGAAAATTAAACATTTTAATACCACACTCATTTTGCACTCATCATAATGTTAGGATACTGTGCCCTCCAAAAGTATTGGAACACTTGGAATTTCACACATTGATTGTACCACCCCTGGCAAAAATTATGGAATCACCGGCCTCGGAGATGTTCATTCAGTTGTTTAATTTTGTAGAAAAAAAGCAGATGACAGGCATGACACAAAACTAAAGTCATTTCAAATGGTAACTTTCTGGCTTTAAGAAACACTATAAGAAATCAAGAAAAAAACATTGTGGCAGTCAGTAACGGTTACTTTTTTTAGACCAAGCAGAGGAAAAAAATATGGAATCACTCAATTCTGAGGAAAAAATGATGGAATCACCCTGTAAATTTTCATCCCCAAAACTAACACCTGCATCATATCAGATCTGCTCATTAGTCTGCATCTAAAAAGGAGTGAACACACCTTGGAGAGCTGTTGCACCAAGTGGACTGACATGAATCATGGCTCCAACACGAGAGATGTCAATTGAAACAAAGGAAGGATTATCAAACTCTTAAAAGAGGGTAAATCATCACGCAATGTGCAAAAGATGTTGGTTGTTCACAGTCAGCTGTGTCTAAACTCTGGACGCAAATACAAACAACATGGGAAGGTTGTTAAAGGCAAACATACTGGTAGACCAAGGAAGACAAAGCGTCAAGACAGAAAACTTAAAGCAATATGTTCTCAAAAATGCCATAGAGCAAAAACTGCAAAAATATTCCTTGCAAAAAGACACCTAGGGTCAATGTCAATGAGCAGATCTGATTTGATGCAGGTGTTAATTTGGGGGATGAAAAATTTACAGGGTGATTCCTTCATTTTTCCTCAGAATTGAGTGATTCCATATTTTTTTCCTCTGCTTGGTCTAAAAAAGTAACCGTTACTGACTGCCACAATTTTTTTTTTCCTGATTTCTTACAGTGTTTCTTAAAGCCAGAAAGTTGCCATTTGAAATGACTTTAGTTTGTGTCATGTCTGTGATCTGCTTTTTTTCTACAAAATTAAACAACTGAATGAACATCCTCCGAGGCCGGTGATTCCATAATTTTTGCCAGGGGTTGTACTTTTTTAGGTCTTATTGCCAGTTTTCTTCAGACAAGTCAGGGAATGGAAACATGAACATTTCCAAGTCACTGAATATGTTTTGGACTTTATTTACATCAATTATGAAGAAATACAAAGTTTCTTTGAACCAAAACATCAAATCTAGTCTTTCATCTCAAATGTACTTTCTGGCAAATTGTAGCTGAACTTTCAGGTCTTCTTTTAAGAAAATCCTCCTCTACACCACTTCATCAGGAAACGGGATTTTAGATTTTCATTCATTATATCAAGTTGTACAGATTTGCCATCAGTTTGCGTTTAAGAAAGATAACTTTAGATTTATTTATCTAAAGTTTTGTCACTGGTGTGTCACTCAGACAGCAAAATTAAGATTAAGAATACAGGTTTATATAGAACAGAGGAGGAGTAAATTACCTGTATTTCTTTCAGCGAGTGTCTTTACATTATAATCTCATGAATAAACAGCTGCCTGCCCGTTTAAAATCCCCGGAGAAACACGTATATATAAGGCAACTCCAATTAAAAGAGAAATGCTGCTTTTAACTACCTGGACCTCATTTGTTGGCATAAAATATTGTTGTTTACTCACAAATTATAACTCTGGGTCATTTAGAGTCCATGAGACAAATATTTTTCTTTTCTCTACTTTTTGTGGTACACAGCACCAGCTACTGTACTGGAGGGGCCTAGCAGTCAATATCTGTCACTGATTTTAAAATGCAGCTCTTTTCAATCAGATGTGTGGTGCTGTGATATGTCAATCATCTGTGTCCAATCAGATTTCAGGGGAGTCCAATGCAATCCTGGCCTCTGCTCTAGCTCCATACATAGCAGGAAGTGTTCAACATTTGACATTCCTGTTTCACTATGGACTCAAAATTTGGCACTTGCTGTTTTAATGTGAACTTGCCACTGTATTCCCGTAAGATTCCATGAGATCTCATCTGTCAGTTCAGGAAGTGTTGATCCGGAAGTGTTTGACATTTGACATTTTCTGTTTCACTGTGGACTCAAAATTTGGCACTTCCTGTTTGGGACTCTCTGTACCATGAGTGAGCTTCATGTGGCTGCGAGGCTCTCCGCTCGTATAAATGCAACAGGAGATGATGTAACAATGTCCTCCACTTATTTCTTCATTAATTCATAATAAGACAAGCTGGTTGGAGTCGTGCTGCTTCTGCTCATTTTAAGCTTCTCCTTGTAGAAAGCGCTCGTTGCTTCCCAGCGGTTTTTAATTTGCTCAGCTGACCTGCTGACTCTGGACACAAGTCTGTGCTGCCAACTTACGTCCTTCAAACTTTTTCCACTTATTTTAAATCTTTTAATACGTTGACGAGGAGTGTTGTCTCTTGCAAAGTCCAGCTCTGTTTTGCCACCGCCATTTTTCACAAACACAGAGCAGGAAGCGTCACGCGGTGATGTGACATAACAGACATGCGCAACAAGGCTCCACACAGGCGGACAGTCCGATGTGCCGGTTACATGAAGCCGATCGGGTTAAAACAGGCTTACACCACCTCCTCTAACGTGATCAGAATTTTGATCGGATGGGGGTGAATCTAATCAGATGGAGCTGTTTACATGGTGTGATTTTTGATCTGATTGTTCAATCAGATACTTGTGGTCCATGTAACCGCAGCTACTGACTGCAGAGTGTTTGTTAATTAGGATTTCTCAATGGAACATAACCCCTTATGATGAAATCATTTTTTTAATTTAGTCATTTCAACTTTTAATTACTTCCTCATTGAGTATGTGATTGCTTTAATGTTTGATCAGGACAGAGTCATTTCTAAAATAAGAATTTGACTAGTGATTGTGAATGTTTTATGCACAATAGGAGGTTGGGCTTCTTCTACCTGTGCAAATGTCTTTTTGACTGAACTTTGACTTCATGTACATGTTTAATGATTCATTCATGTTGACATACTAAGAAAACAGCTTTTAAATAATAAAATATTTCTTTTTGAAGAGCCTTTGTTTTATTTAGACGCATAGCAGCAGTTGTTGGTTTTCAGACATGACAGGTGAGCTGGACTCTTGGGACATTTACTCAGATGAAGGTCTCCTCTGCAACTTCAACCGCTGCTTTCCTCACATTTGAAGAGCAGAGATGTTCTCCTCTTCCCTCTGGACTTCAGGTTTTGGTGTTCAGCTCCAGCACTGGATGTTTTTGATGTGCGTCTGTATTTAGGTTGTCTGCACAGCAAATGTTGAAATGTTCCTGATGTGGACAAGTCAAATCAAATCAATTTTATTTATATAGCGCCAAATCACAACAAACAGTTGCCCCAAGGCGCTTTATATTGTAAGGCAAAAGCCATACAATAATTACGGAAAAACCCCAACGGTCAAAACGACCCCCTGTGAGCAAGCACTTGGCTACAGTGGGAAGGAAAAACTCCCTTTAACAGGAAGAAACCTCCAGCAGAACCAGGCTCAGGGAGGGGCAGTCTTCTGCTGGGACTGGTTGGGGCTGAGGGAGAGAACCAGGAAAAAAGACATGCTGTGGAGGGGAGCAGAGATCGATCACTAATGATTAAATGCAGAGTGGTGCATACAGAGCAAAAGAGAAAGAAACAGTGCATCATGGGAACCCCCCAGCAGTCTACGTCTATAGCAGCATAACTAAGGGATGGTTCAGGGTCACCTGATCCAGCCCTAACTATAGCTTTAGCAAAAGGAAAGTTTTAAGCCTAATCTTAAAAGGAGAGAGGGTGTCTGTCTCCCTGATCTGAATTGGGAGCTGGTTCCACAGAGAGGAGCCTGAAAGCTGAAGGCTCTGCCTCCCATTCTACTCTTACAAACCCTAGGAACTACAAGTAGCCTGCAGTCTGAGAGCGAAGCGCTCTATTGGGTGATATGGTACTACGAGGTCCTAAGATAAGATGGGACCTGATTATTCAAACCTTATAAGTAAGAAGAAGAATTTTAAATTCTATTCTAGAATTAACAGGAAGCCAATGAAGAGAGGCCAATATGGGTGAGATATGCTCTCTCCTTCTAGTCCCCGTCAGCACTCTAGCTGCAGGGCATTTTGATTAACTGAAGGCTTTTTAGGGAACTTTAGGACAACCTGATAATATGAATTACAATAGTCCAGCCTAGAGGAAATAAATGCATGAATTAGTTTTTCAGCATCACTCTGAGACAAGACCTTTCTGATTTTAGAGATATTGCGTAAATGCAAACAAGCAGTCCTACATATTTGTTAATATGCGCTTTGAATGACATATCCTGATCAAAAATGACTCCAAGATTTCTCACAGTATTACTAGAGGTCAGGGTAATGCCATCCACAGTAAGGATCTGGTTAGACACCATGGTTTCTAAGATTTGTGGGGCCAAGTACAATAACTTCAGTTTTATCTGAGTTTAAAAGCAGGAATTAGAGGTCATCCATGTCTTTATGTCTGTAAGCAATCCTGCAGTTTAGCTAATTGGTGTGTGTCGTCTGGCTTCATGGATAGATAAAGCTGGGTATCATCCTGCGTAACAATGAAAATTTAAGCAATACCGTCTAATAATACTGCCTAAGGGAAGCAATATATAAATTGAATAAAATTGGTCCTAGCACAGAACCTTGTGGAACTCCATAATTAACTTTAGTCTGTGAAGAAGATTCCCCATTTACATGAACAAATTGTAATCTATTAGACAATATGATTCAAAACACCGCAAGCGCATGTGCCTTTAATACCTATGGCATGCTCTAATCTCTGTAATAAAATTTTATGGTCAACAGTATCAAAAGCAGCACTGAGGTCTAACAGAACAAGCACAGAGATGAGTCCACTGTCCGAGGCCATAAGAAGATCATTTGTTAACCTTCACTAATGCTGTTCTGTACTATGATGAATTCTAAAACCTGACTGAACCTCTTCAAAATAGACCATTCCTCTGCAGATGATCAGTTAGCTGTTTTAACAACTACCCTTTCAAGAATTTTTGAGAGAAAAGGGAAGGTTGGAGATTGGCCTATAATTAGCTAAGATAGCTGGGTCAAGTGAGTTGGCTTTTATTAATGGTTTAATTACTATGCCACCCTTAAAGCCTGTGGTACATAGCCAACTAACAAAGATAGATTTGATCATATTTAAGATCGAAGCATTAAATAATGGTAGGCTTCCTTGAGCAGCCTGGGTAGGAATGGGGTCTAATAAACATGTTTGATGGTTTGGATGAAGTAACCTAATGAAAATAACTCAGACAGAACATCGAGGAGAAAGAGTCTAACCAAATACCGGCATCACTGAAGCAGCCAAAGATAACGATACGTCTTTGGGATGTGTTATGAGTAATTTTTCTCTAATAGTTAAAATTTTGTTAGCAAAGAAAGTCATGAACTCATTACTAGTTAAAGTTAATGGAATACTCAGCTCAATAGAGCTCTGACTCTTTGTCAGCCTGGCTACAGTGCTGAAAAGAAACCTGGGGTTGTTCTTATTTTCTTCAATTAGTGATGAGTAGAAAGATGTCCTAGCTTTACGGAGGGCTTTTTTATAGAGCAACAGACTCTTTTTCCAGGCTAAGTGAAGATCTTCTAAATTAGTGAGACGCCATTTCCTCTCCAACTTACGGGTTATCTGCTTTAAGCTACGAGTTTGAGAGTTATACCATGGAGTCAGACACTTCTGATTTAAAGCTCTCTTTTTCAGAGGAGCTACAGCATCCAAAGTTGTCTTCAATGAGGATGTAAAACTATTGACAAGATACTCTAACTCCCTTACAGAGTTTAGGTAGCTACTCTGCACTGTGTTGGTATATGGCATTAGAGAACATAAAGAAGGAATCATATCCTTAAACCTAGTTACAGCGCTTTCTGAAAGACTTCTAGTGTAATGAAACTTATTCCCTACTGCTGGGTAGTCCATCAGAGTAAATGTAAATGTTATTAAAAAATGATCAGACAGAAGGGAGTTTTCAGGGAATACTGTTAAGTCTTCTATTTCCATACCATAAGTCAGAACAAGATCTAAGATATGATTAAAGTGGTGGGTGGACTCATTTACTTTTTGAGCAAAGCCAATAGAGTCTAATAATAGATTAAATGCAGTGTTGAGGCTGTCATTCTCAGCATCTGTGTGGATGTTAAAATCGCCCACTATAATTATCTTATCTGAGCTAAGCACTAAGTCAGACAAAAGGTCTGAAAATTCACAGAGAAACTCACAGTAACGACCAGGTGGACGATAGATAATAACAAATAAAACTGGTTTTTGGGACTTCCAATTTGGATGGACAAGACTAAGAGACAAGCTTTCAAATGAATTAAAGCTCTGTCTGGGTTTTTGATTAATTAATAAGCTGGAATGGAAGATTGCTGCTAATCCACCGCCCCGGCCCGTGCTACGAGCATTCTGACAGTTAGTGTGACTCGGGGGTGTTGACTCATTTAAACTAACATATTCATCCTGCTGTAACCAGGTTTCTGTTAGGCAGAATAAATCAATATGTTGATCAATTATTATATCATTTACCAACAGGGACTTAGAAGAGAGAGACCTAATGTTTAATAGACCACATTTAACTGTTTTAGTCTGTGGTGCAGTTGAAGGTGCTATATTATTTTTTCTTTTTGAATTTTTATGCTTAAATAGATTTTTGCTGGTTATTGGTAGTCTGGGAGCAAGCAAAATAAAAGATCCAAGTATGGTACTCGTAGTACCATATTACCCCATTAGAGCGCTTCGTTCTCAGACTGCGGGCTTACTTGTAGTTCCTAGGGTTTGTAAGAGTAGAATGGGAGGCAGAGCCTTCAGCTTTCAGGCTCCTCTCCTGTGGAACCAGCTCCCAATTCAGATCAGGGACACAGATACCCTCTCTACTTTTAAGATTAGGCTTAAAACTTTCCTTTTCGCTAAGGCTTATAGTTAGGGCTGGATCGGGTGACCCTGGACCATCCCTTGGTTATGCTGCTTTAGACGTAGATTGTGGGGGGGGTTCCCATGATGCACTGTTTCTTTCTCTTTTTGCTCCGTATGCATCACTCTGCATTTCCTTCACGGCATGTCTTTTTCCTGGTTTTTTTCCCTCAGCCCCAACCAGTCTCAGCAGAAGACTGCCCCTCCCTGAGCCTGGTTCTGCTGGAGGTTTCTTCCTGTTAAAAGGGAGTTTTTCCTTCCCACTGTTGCCAAGTGCTTGCTCATAGGGGCTCGTTTTGACCGTTGGGGTTTTTCATAATTATTGTATGGCCTTGCCTTGCAATATGGAGCGCCTTGGGGCAACTGTTTGTTGTGATTTGGCGCTATATAAGAAAAAAGTTGATTGATTGATTGATTGATGTTAAAATCACCCACTATAATTATCTTATCTGAGCTTATCTGCTAATCCTCCTCCTCGGCCCGTGCTACAAGCATTCTGACAGTGTGACTCGGGGGTGTTGACTCATTTAAACTAACATATTCATCCTGCTGTAACCAGGTTTCTGTAAGGCAAAATAAATCAATATGTTACTGTCACTTACTAACAGGGACTTAGAAGAGAGAGATCTAATGTTTAATAGACCACATTTAACTGTTTTAGTCTGTGGTGCAGTTGAAGGTGCTATATTATTTTTTCTTTTTGAATTTTTATGCTTAAATAGATTTTTGCTGGTTATTGGTAGTCTGGGAGCAGGCACCGTCTCTACGGGGATGGGGCAACGAGGGGATGGCAGGGGGAGAGAAGCTGCAGAGAGGTGTGTAAGACTACAACTCTGCTTCCTGGTCCCAACCCTGGATAGTCACAGTTTGGAGGATTTAAGAAAATTGGCCAGATTTCTAGAAATGAGAGCTGCTCCATCCAAAGTGGGATGGATGCCGTCTCTCCTAACAAGACCAGGTTTTCCCCAGAAGCTTTGCCAATTATCTATGAAGCCCACCTCATTTTTTGGACACCACTCAGACAGCCAGCAATTCAGGGAGAACATGCAGCTAAACATGTCACTCCCGGTCCGATTGGGGAGGGGCCCAGAGAAAACTACAGAATCCGAAAATATTTTTGCAAAGTTACACACCGATTCAATATTAATTTTAGTGACCTCCAACTGGTGTAACCGGGTGTCATTACTGCCGACGTGAATTACAATCTTACCAAATTTACGCTTAGCCATAGCCAGCAGTTTCAAATTTCCTTCAATGTCGCCTGCTCTGGCCCCCGGAAGACAATTGACTATGGTTGCTGGTGTCGCTAACTTCACATTTCTCAAAACAGAGTCGCCAATAACCAGAGTTTGTTCCTCTGCGGGTGTGTCGCCGAGTGGGAAAAACGGTTAGAGATGTGAACGGGTTGGCGGTGTACAGGGGGCTTCTGTTTAGGACTATGCTTCTTCCTCACAGTCACCCAGTCGGCCTGCTTTCCCGGCTGCTCGGGATCTGCTGGAGGGGAACTAACGGCGGCTAAGCTACCTTGGTCCGCACCGACTACAGGGGCCTGGCTAGCTGTAGGATTTTCCAAGGTGCGGAGCCGAGTCTCCAATTCGCCCAGCCTGGCCTCCAAAGCTACGAATAAGCTACACTTATTACAAGTACCATTACTGCTAAAGGAGGCCAAGCAATAACTAAACATTTCACACCCAGAGCAGAAAAGTGCGGGAGAGACAGGAGAAGCCGCCATGCTAAACCGGCTAAGAGCTAGTAGCTGCGCTAAGCTAGCAGATTCCTAAAAACACACAAAGTGAATAATGTGTAAATAATTTAGAGGTGATTCAGCAGAGGGAGTGCTTTAGTTAAGGCACGTGAAGATTACACTGTGAAACAAATCGTTATCTAGTTAACTAGATCAATCTAACTACAGAGATTAAACAGCTAACAGATACAGAAAAACACCGCTGTGCTCCGGAACAGGAAGTGATACAATACCGCAGTGAGAGCCAACCACCAGTAGAGGCAGTCTACTGTGAAATATAAAATATTTAAATATTTTATATACTTTATACTTTAAAATATAAAGAAACAAGAAACAGTCTATATTAACTGTTAAAGTTTTTATTTTCACTTTGGCATGTTACAAGAGTCGGACAACAAATATATAGATCCGTCTTTGATTCCAAGTGTGTTCTTCAAGCTACCTGTCTGGGTCTTGGGTCAAGACACTTTACCTGTTTTGTGCCAGTTCACCCAGCTGTAAGTAGTAGCAGTCTTTGCTTTGGAAACAACCTGTGATGGACTAGTATCACATCTGGGTGGGTTATAGACTCTTATCACTTTCAGCATGTAGTATCTGAGGAAACCATTGGCCCAATGGGTCTCAGGGCCTCTATGACTTATTTCATTGACATCCATAGCCTTGTTCCAAACAGCATTTCACTGTACTTGTACACTGACAATAAAGCAAACTTATGTGAGTTAAGAAACATTCAGTCCGTCTCTGCCAAGTGTTTTTGATAGAACCCAACACACCCTAAAATCACCTACTGAGATAAGAAGGTGCCTGGATGGCCTGATGCCATGTTTTTCTATGGACAAGTATGAGTAATAGTATTTCAGTACTCGCCATCACCAGGAAAGACAACTCAAAAAAATCTAGTATCTCTGCAGAAATAAGCACAATTAATTTGTTCAAAGTTTATTTTAGTCAGATTTCCTGAATGCCCGATACTGACGTTGGCATCGGTGCACCCCGCTATTCAAACATCCTACTAAACATTGACTTAAAACCTCAACACTGTTGAAACACCAAAGACATTCCTCCTATCAAATTTCATAAACATAACTGCAGCTTTTCAGTATTTACTGGGTGAAAGCTCTGCCTCACTGACACCCACTCACATGCCAACGCTAACCAGCCATTAGTTTTTATAAATGATTATTTGTCATCTTATCAAGAAAATGATCACACTTTGCGTAATGGAAGGATTTTCTGCTTTTCTTTAATTAATAAAACATTCATTTTCAGATTATGATGATTGATGCGATTATGAATTTCGGCCGCGTAACTAAGCGACAAGACATTTTTTGAAGCCGTTCTGTGTTTACAGTCATCGAGGCGTCGGATGTTCTTGTTTGCTGACTTTGTGTGAGTTCAGAGGTGGAGGCGTGTCACAGGTATGACACAGACGGCTCTGAGAAGCGGCACACATTCCAGTCTTCGTGTTTCCGACTCTGGATCATCTTTCTTTGCTCCTCAGCTGAACTCAAACCCCGGAACAGAGCAAATAAGGAGTGTCTGCCGCTCACCGTGCTGCTTTTCCAGTTTGACAGCGTGTTTGATGACTGTGTTCAGGAGAAAAGAAAGAGCTCATAGTGGTGGTCAGAGGAAGTCACCTTGCCAAACTGGTTGTGTTTGCTGAGGTCAGGGGATGTGACGTGTGAACCTGCTGATCACTGAACCTGTCTTCTGCTTTACCCACCAGCCTTTGAATGGATGCTGATGACATCTAGTGTTGAGAACGCAAACTACAAACCTGTCCACTCATTCCTGAGTATTGGAGTGTTGTGGTGTAAACTGGAACGGCACTTGTTAAATTGCATGTTTTCACTAACACGGTATTAATCACAAAATCCTCTTAAAAGTCCTGGATTGTGGTCCAGGCCGGGCTCAACTTTTTCCACCCATGACTGTGAAAATAACTTCATGTGTTTTTGTTTAAACCTGTAAAGAAACCAGAAAATACACAAGTGACTGGTTTATGACCAAAATGCAGATTTGTGTAGCTCCATATTCCACGTGTGGAATCAATCAATCAATCAATCAACTTTTTTTTTTATATAGCGCCAAATCACAACAAACAGTTGCCCCAAGGCGCTTTATATTGTAAGGCAAGGCCATACAATAATTATGAAAAACCCCAACAGTCAAAACGACCCCCTGTGAGCAAGCACTTGGCAACAGTGGGAAGGAAAAACTCCCTCTTAACAGGAAGAAACCTCCAGCAGAACCAGGCTCAGGGAGGGGCAGTCTTCTGCTGGGACTGGTTGGGGCTGAGGGAGATAACCAGGAAAAGGAAAAAGACATGCTGTGGAGGGGGGCAGAGATCGATCACTAAAGATTAAATGCGGAGTGATGCATACAGAGCAAAAAGAGAAAGAAACAGTGCATCATGGGAACCCCCCCACAGTCTACGTCTAAAGCAGCATAACCAAGGGATAGTCCAGGGTCACCCGATCCAGCCCTAACTATAAGCCTTAGCGAAAAGGAAAGTTTTAAGTCTAATCTTAAAAGTAGAGAGGGTATCTGTCTCCCTGATCTGAATTGGGAGCTGGTTCCACAGGAGAGGAGCCTGAAAGCTGAAGGCTCTGCCTCCCATTCTACTCTTACAAACCCTAGGAACTACAAGTAAGCCTGCAGTCTGAGAGCGAAGCGCTCTATTGGGGTGATATGGTACTACGAGGTCCCTAAGATAAGATGGGACCTGATTATTCAAAACCTTATAAGTAAGAAGAAGAATTTTAAATTCTATTCTGGAATTAACAGGAAGCCAATGAAGAGAGGCCAACACGGGTGAGATATGCTCTCTCCTTCTAGTCCCCGTCAGTACTCTAGCTGCAGCATTTTGAATTAACTGAAGGCTTTTTAGGGAACTTTTAGGACAACCTGATAATAAAGAATTACAATAGTCCAGCCTAGAGGAAATAAATGCATGAATTAGTTTTTCAGCATCACTCTGAGACAAGACCTTTCTGATTTTAGAGATATTGCGTAAATGCAAAAAGGCAGTCCTACATATTTGTTTAATATGCGCTTTGAATGACATATCCTGATCAAAAATGACTCCAAGATTTCTCACAGTATTACTAGAGGTCAGGGTAATGCCATCCACAGTAAGGATCTGGTTAGACACCATGCTTCTAAGATTTGTGGGGCCAAGTACAATAACTTCAGTTTTATCTGAGTTTAAAAGCAGGAAATTAGAGGTCATCCATGTCTTTATGTCTGTAAGACAATCCTGCAGTTTAGCTTATTGGTGTGTGTCCTCTGGCTTCATGGATAGATAAAGCTGGGTATCATCTGCATAACAATGAAAATCTAAGCAATACCGTCTAATAATACTGCCTAAGGGAAGCATGTATAAAGTGAATACAATTGGTCCTAGCACAGAACCTTGTGGAACTCCATAATTAACTTTAGTCTGTGAAGAAGATTCCCCATTTACATGAACAAATTGTAATCTATTAGACAAATATGATTCAAACCACCGCAGCGCAGTGCCTTTAATACCTATGACATGCTCTAATCTCTGTAATAAAATTTTATGGTCAACAGTATCAAAAGCAGCACTGAGGTCCAACAGAACAAGCACAGAGATAAGTCCACTGTCCGAAGCCATAAGAAGATCATTTGTAACCTTCACTAATGCTGTTTCTGTACTATGATGAATTCTAAAACCTGACTGAACCTCTTCAAATAGACCATTCCTCTGCAGGTGATCAGTTAGCTGTTTTACAACTACCCTCTCAAGAATCTTTGAGAGAAAAGGAAGGTTGGAGATTGGCCTATAATTAGCTAAGATAGCTGGGTCAGTGATGGCTTTTTAAGTAATGGTTTAATTACTGCCACCTTAAAAGCCTGTGGTACATAGCCAACTAACAAAGATAGATTGATCATATTTAAGATTGAAGCATTAAATAATGGTAGGGCTTCCTTGAGCAGCCTGGCAGGAATGGGGTCTAATAAACATGTTGATGGTTTGGATGAAGTAACTAATGAAAATAACTCAGACAGAACAATCGGAGAGAAAGAGTCTAACCAAATACCGGCATCACTGAAAGCAGCCAAAGATAACGATACAAACTCTTTTTCCAGGCTAAGTGAAGATCTTCTAAATTAGTGAGACGCCATTTCCTCTCCAACTTACGGGTTATCTGCTTTAAGCTACGAGTTTGTGAGTTATACCACGGAGTCAGACACTTCTGATTTAAAGCTCTTTTTTTCAGAGGAGCTACAGCATCCAAAGTTGTCTTCAATGAGGATGTAAAACTATTGACGAGATACTCTATCTCACTTACAGAGTTTAGGTAGCTACTCTGCTCTGTGTTGGTATATGGCATTAGAGAACATAAAGAAGGAATCATATCCTTAAACCTAGTTACAGCGCTTTCTGAAAGACTTCTAGTGTAATGAAACTTATTCCCCACTGCAGGGTAGTCCATCAGGGTAAATGTAAATGTTATTAAAAAATGATCAGACAGAAGGGAGTTTTCAGGGAATACTGTTAAGTCTTCTATTTCCATACCATAAGTCAGAACAAGATCTAAAATATGATTAAAGTGGTGGGTGGACTCATTTACTTTTTGAGCAAAGCCGATAGAGTCTAATAATAGATTAAATGCAGTGTTGAGGCTGTCATTCTCAGCATCTGTGTGGATGTTAAAATCGCCCACTATAATTATCTTATCTGAGCTAAGCACTAAGTCAGACAAAAGGTCTGAAAATTCACAGAGAAACTCACAGTAACGACCAGGTGGACGATAGATAATAACAAATAAAACTGGTTTTTCGGACTTCCAATTTGGATGGACAAGACTAAGAGACAAGCTTTCAAATGAATTAAAGCTCTGTCTAGGTTTTTGATTAATTAATAAGCTGGAATGGAAGATTGCTGCTAATCCTCCGCCCCGGCCCGTGCTACGAGCATTCTGACAGTTAGTGTGACTCGGGGGTGTTGACTCATTTAAACTAACATATTCATCCTGCTGTAACCAGGTTTCTGTTAGGCAGAATAAATCAATACGTTGATCAATTATTATATCATTTACCAACAGGGACTTAGAAGAGAGATACCTAATGTTTAATAGACCACATTTAACTGTTTTAGTCTGTGGTGCAGTTGAAGGTGCTATATTATTTTTTCTTTTTGAATTTTTATGCTTAAATAGATTTTTGCTGGTTATTGGTGGTCTGGGAGCAGGCACCGTCTCTACGGGGATGGGGTAATGAGGGGATGGCAGGGGGAGAGAAGCTGCAGAGAGGTGTATAAGACCACAGCTCTGCCTCCTGGTCCCAACGCTAGACAGTCACAGTTTGGAGGATCCAAAAAAATTGGCCAGATTTCTAGAAATGAGAGCTGCTCCATCCAAAGTGGGATGGATGCCGTCTCTCCTAACAAGACCAGGTTTTCCCCAGAAGCTTTGCCAATTATCAATGAAGCCCACCTCATTTTTTGGACACCACTCAGACAGCCAGCAATTCAAGGAGAACATGCGGCTAAACATGTCACTCCCGGTCTGATTGGGGAGGGGCCCAGAGAAAACAACAGAGTCCGACATTGTTTTTGCAAAGTTACACACCGATTTAATGTTAATTTTAGTGACCTCCGATTGGCGTAACCGAGTGTCATTACTGCCGACGTGAATTACAATCTTACCAAATTTACGCTTAGCCTTAGCCAGCAATTTCAAATGTCCTTCGATGTCGCCTGCTCTGGCCCCCGGAAGACAATTGACAATGGTTGCTGGTGTCGCTAACTTCACATTTCTCAAAACAGAGTCGCCAACAACCAGAGTTTGATCCTCGGCGAGTGTATCGTCGAGTGGGGAAAAACGGTTAGAGATGTGAACGGGTTGACGGTGTACACGGGGCTTCTGTTTAGGGCTACGCTTCCTCCTCACAGTCACCCAGTCAGCCTGCTTTCCCGACTGCACGGGATCTGCCAGGGGGGAACTAACGGCGGCTAAGCTACCTTGGTCCGCACCGACTACAGGGGCCTGGCTAGCTGTAGAATTTTCCACGGTGCGGAGCCGAGCCTCCAATTCGCCCAGCCTGGCCTCCAAAGCTACGAATAAGCTGCACTTATTACAAGTACTGTTACTGCTAAAAGAGGCCGAGGAATAACTAAACATTTCACACCCAGAGCAGAAAAGTACGGGAGAGACAGGAGAAGCCGCCATGCTAAACCGGCTAAGAGCTAGTAGCTGCGCTAAGCTAGCGGATTCCCAAAAACACACAAAGTGAATAATGTGCAAATAATCCAGAGGTGATTCAGCAGAAGGAGTGCCCCAATCAAGGCACCAAACAGGCCATGAAGCAGCACAGGCAACGCACGACAACAGCGAACGCATGACAACGGTGCTAAAATAAAATAAAAATAAAAAAATAAAAACGAAAGCGTTAGCAAGCTATGTTAGCTTGCCAACGCTAATGAAAGTTAGCTGATAAAAGTGCTCCGTCGCGATGTTTCGACCGTTAGAGGTCTTCCTTAGGCGTTGGAGCACAGTAAAAAAGTTAAAAAAAGTAAAAAGGTAAAAAAGTCTTGAAAAAGACTGTTAGTTCAAGTCCAAAGCAGCAGGTAGCAGTCTCTGTGTAAACAGTCCCAACAGAGAGCCAAAATTCTGATGCAATCTCACTCCGAAGACCAAGTCAGCAAAGTCTTTAATCATATCTTAGATCTTGTTCTGACTTATGGTATGGAAATTGAAGACTTAACAGTATTCCCTGAAAACTCCCTTCTGTCTGATCATTTCTTAATAACATTTACATTTACTCTGATGGACTACCCAGCAGTGGGGAATAAGTTTCATTACACTAGAAGTCTTTCAGAAAGCGCTGTAACTAGGTTTAAGGATATGATTCCTTCTTTATGTTCTCTAATGCCATATACCAACACAGTGCAGAGTAGCTACCTAAACTCTGTAAGTGAGATAGAGTATCTCGTCAATAGTTTTACATCCTCATTGAAGACAACTTTGGATGCTGTAGCTCCTCTGAAAAAGAGAGCTTTAAATTAGAAGTGCCTGACTCTGTGGTATAACTCACAAACTCGCAGCTTAAAGCAGATAACCCGTAAGTTGGAGAAGAAATGGCGTCTCACTAATTTAGAAGATCTTCACTTAGCCTGGAAAAAGAGTCTGTTGCTCTATAAAAAAGCCCTCCGTAAAGCTAGGACATCTTACTACTCATCACTAATTGAAGAAAATAAGAACAACCCCAGGTTTCTTTTCAGCACTGTAGCCAGGCTGACAAAGAGTCAGAGCTCTATTGAGCCGAGTATTCCTTTAACTTTAACTAGTAATGACTTCATGACTTTCTTTGCTAATAAAATTTTAACTATTAGAGAAAAAATTACTCATAACCATCCCAAAGACGTATCGTTATCTTTGGCTGCTTTCAGTGATGCCGGTATTTGGTTAGACTCTTTCTCTCTGATTGTTCTGTCTGAGTTATTTTCATTAGTTACTTCATCCAAACCATCAACATGTCTATTAGACCCCATTCCTACCAAGCTGCTCAAGGAAGTCCCTACCATTATTTAATGCTTCGATCTTAAATATGATCAATCTATCTTTATTAGTTGGCTATGTACCACAGGCTTTTAAGTGACCGTAAATACCCAAGAGTCGGGGGCATAAACCGCACGCCATGTTTTGTTTGCAATGATAGCTCTCATGATACAATCACCCATTGTCGTGAGAATAACCTGTGTTTTCAGTGCCGCTTACCTGGTCACCTTAGCCGTACCTGCCCTCAAGGCAAAAAGCCATCTCCCTCGGGGCAGCAGGGAAACTGATTGGTTTGCGTTCAGGGGAGGACAGCGCAGACCAGGTTAGTCTACCTCCCAACCAGGACCTGGATGTTGCATATGATTCCTTTTGTGACATGGTTAGCAGCACTTTGTCTTCTGATAAGACGTTGATTATGCAGCGCTTGCAAAGATTTGCACAGACTGACTGTTTGTTTCACACTGAGGTGGTCACTGAAACTGGACATGTAATTAAGGCACTGGTGGACAGTGGATCTATGGGGTGCACTATTAGCGAGGAGACAGATGCTGTGATTGCGAGGTCTTTACCAAATGTTGAAAGGGGATCAGCTGAAGATTTTGTAATTGTTGGTTGCGGAGGCCACGTGGTTACGCCCACTGCTCTATATGACCTCCCTGTTTTAGTGTATGGCTGTAAAGTTATTATTCCTGTCCTAGCGACCCCAGTTCAAACAGATGAGATGATTTTGGGGAGCAACCTTCTGAGATGGCTCATGACACGAATCAGGGACCCCGCTAATGGGGACGTCGTTTCACAGCAACCAGGTGCTCACGGTGATAAGCTACCCCGATTGCTGTCATTGTTGTCCCAAACAGTGTGAAGTGTGTGAAGTGTGAAAATGAGTCATTGCCTGATAAAGAAATGTGTCACGCTGCAACCTCTGTCTGAACATTTGGTGTGGGCCAAGTTACCATCCACTAATGCTTCTGCTGTGGGAAGAACAATCCTCATTGAGCCCACTCAGTCCAGAACGAGACCAGCTCAGGTCCTGGTAGGGAGAGTTGTCACCACTCTCTATGGTGATGGTTAGGTGCCTGTTAAAGTTGTGAACCCCACGGCGAAGCCGCTCACACTGAAAAAGAATGTAAAACTAGTGGATGTATCTCCCTGCCTGTCTACAGGATTTACTCGAACCAAAACGTGTCCAGTCATGTACTCAGAGCACAACAGTTTCGCCAACTTTGAGAATGGAAGAGGAGATCAGGACGATTCTCATTGACCTGGGCCTTTAGGATCTTGACATTACATCTTGTGAGGTATCTTTGGAGTGGAAGAACAAGTTGCTTCACATCACTGAGCAGTACAACTCTACGTTTTCAAGGCACAAAATGGATTGTGGGGAGGCAAAGGACTTTGTCCATAGGATACGGTTAGTGGACTACAAGCCATTCAGATTCCCATACAGGCGTGTCCCCCCTTGCCATTATGAGAAACTTAGAACTGCTTTGAATGACATGGAGGAGTTGGGAATAATAAGGAAGTCTCAAAGTGAGTACTCGTCTCCCCTCGTCCTCGTTGTGAAACCCAACGGTGACTTGCGCATTTGTAATGATTTCAGATGGCTCAATGCAAGGACTGTTAAGGATGCCCACCCCTTGCCTCACCAGACAGATGCGCTTGCTGCTCTTGGTGGCAATGTGTTCTTTTCCACCATGGACCTTACCTCAGGGTTTTATAATGTCAAGTTGCATGAAGAGGACAAGAAGTACACAGCGTTCTCCTCCCCGTTTGGCCTGCACGAATATAACGATGCCGCAAGGGCTAACAAACAGTCCCGCTACATTTATGCGCATGATGATGTCAGTTTTTGGCAATGAAAACTTTACCAGTCTTTATTAGTTGGCTATGTACCACAGGCTTTTAAGGTGGCAGTAATTAAACCATTACTTAAAAAGCCATTACTTGACCCAGCTATCTTAGCTAATTATAGGCCAATCTCCAACCTTCCTTTTCTCTCAAAAATTCTTGAAAGGGTAGTTGTAAAACAACTAACTGATCATCTGCAGAGGAATGGTCTATTTGAAGAGTTTCAGTCAGGTTTTAGAATTCATCATAGTACAGAAACAGCATTAGTGAAGGTTACAAATGATCTTCTTATGGCCTCGGACAGTGGACTCATCTCTGTGCTTGTTCTGTTAGACCTCAGTGCTGCTTTTGATACTGTTGACCATAAAATTTTATTACAGAGATTAGAGCATGCCATAGGTATTAAAGGCACTGCGCTGCGGTGGTTTGAATCATATTTGTCTAATAGATTACAATTTGTTCATGTAAATGGGGAATCTTCTTCACAGACTAAAGTTAATTATGGAGTTCCACAAGGTTCTGTGCTAGGACCAATTTTATTCACTTTATACATGCTTCCCTTAGGCAGTATTATTAGACGGCATTGCTTAAATTTTCATTGTTACGCAGATGATACCCAGCTTTATCTATCCATGAAGCCAGAGGACACACACCAATTAGCTAAACTGCAGGATTGTCTTACAGACATAAAGACATGGATGACCTCTAATTTCCTGCTTTTAAACTCAGATAAAACTGAAGTTATTGTACTTGGCCCCACAAATCTTAGAAACATGGTGTCTAACGAGATCCTTACTCTGGATGGCATTACCCTGACCTCTAGTAATACTGTGAGAAATCTTGGAGTCATTTTTGATCAGGATATGTCATTCAATGCACATGTTAAACAAATATGTAGGACTGCTTTTTTGCATTTGCGCAATATCTCTAAAATTAGAAAGGTCTTGTCTCAGAGTGATGCTGAAAAACTAATTCATGCATTTATTTCCTCTAGGCTGGACTATTGTAATTCATTATTATCAGGTTGTCCTAAAAGTTCCCTGAAAAGCCTTCAGTTAATTCAAAATGCTGCAGCTAGAGTACTGATGGGGACTAGAAGGAGGAAGTTCAAGTCCTATTTAACGGACAGGCACTTCTCTGTTTTCATCAATGGCCACTCCTCTTCTACCGCCCGACTGTCTTCTGGTGTCCCGCAAGGCTCCATTTTGGGCCCAGTTCTGTTCTCTCTTTACATGCTGCCTCTGGGTTCAATCATCTCTAGCCATAATGTGTCTTTTCATATGTACGCCGATGATCTTCAAATCTATCTACCAGTCTCACCAGATTCTCCAGATGCATTTCAGACCATCAACACCTGTATGGATGACATCAAGCACTGGCTCACACAGAATTTCCTGAGTCTAAATGAATCCAAAACGGAATTTTGTCTATTTGGCACCACAAGCCCACTTGCCACTGTCTCAAATGGTCACTCACTTCCTCACCATAACACCGTAATCAGAAACTTGGAAGTTCACTTGGACACTGGCCTAAATCTCCATAAACAAATTGACTCTGTTGTTAAGACAAGCTTCTTTCAGCTCTGCATTCTCACAAGAGTGAAACCCTTCCTCAGTTGTTGTGACCTGGAGAAAGCAATCCACGCATTCATCAGCTCACGCTTGGACTACTGCAATGCTTTGTACATTGGACTCAATCAAACATCTTTACACAGATTACAACTGGTACAAAATGCTGCTGCCCGGCTCCTCACAAATTCTCGTAAACATCACCATATCACACCTGTTCTGCGCTCTCTCCACTGACTGCCAGTGAAATACAGGATCCAATACAAACTTCTCCTGTTTGTTTTCTGCTCCATCCACAGCTTCGCACCTGCGTATCTATGTGAGATTCTGACCCTTCACCAGCCCAGCAGATTTCTACGATCTGCACAGCTCTACTTGTTGGAGCAGCCCAGGTCTCGAAGCAAACAGTGGTGTGATCGTGCTTTCGCAGTAGCAGATCCTAAACTTTGGAACTCGCTGCCCTTGACTTGCGTGCCATCTCGGATCTGCCCCTTTTTAAAACAAAACTCAAAACGTATTTGTTTAGATGTGCTTTTGATACTTAGTCTTGTTTAGACTTGGGAATAAAATTAATCCGTGTTCCTCTTTTTAACTATATTTTAAATGCGATTTTTATATGTACAATACTTTGGTCAACTTAGGTTGTTGTAAAGCGCTTAACAAATAAAATTTGATTGATTGATTGATAGAAGGAGAGAGCATATCTCACTCATATTGGCCTCTCTTCATTGGCTTCCTGTTAATTCTAGAATAGAATTTAAAATTCTTCTTCTTACTTATAAGGTTTTGAATAATCAGGTCCCATCTTATCTTAGGGACCTTGTAGTACCATATCACCCCAATAGAGCGCTTCGCTCTCAGACTGCAGGCTTACTTGTAGTTCCTAGGGTTTGTAAGAGTAGAATGGGAGGCAGAGCCTTCAGCTTTCAGGCTCCTCTCCTGTGGAACCAGCTCCCAATTCAGATCAGGGAGACAGACACCCTCTCTACTTTTAAGATTAGGCTTAAAACTTTCCTTTTTGCTAAAGCTTATAGTTAGGGCTGGATCAGGTGACCCTGAACCATCCCTTAGTTATGCTGCTATAGACGTAGACTGCTGGGGGGTTCCCATGATGCACTGTTTCTTTCTCTTTATTGCTCTGTGTGCACCACTCTGCATTTAATCATTAGTGATCGATCTCTGCTCCCCTCCACAGCATGTCTTTTTCCTGGTTCTCTCCCTCAGCCCCAACCAGTCCCAGCAGAAGACTGCCCCTCCCTGAGCCTGGTTCTGCTGGAGGTTTCTTCCTGTTAAAAGGGAGTTTTTCCTTCCCACTGTCGCCAAGTGCTTGCTCACAGGGGGTCGTTTTGAGCGTTGGGGTTTTTCCGTAATTATTGTATGGCTTTGCCTTACAATATAAAGCGCCTTGGGGCAACTGTTTGTTGTGATTTGGCACTATATAAATAAAATTGATTTGATTTGATTTGATTTGTGTTACCTAGACGACCTCATGGTGTATGCACCCTCTGAACAAGTCGTGTTGGAGCGCTTAGGGATGGTTTTCTCACGTCTGGCTGCTAACAACCTTAAGCTTTCTCCTAAAAAGTGTCATTTTCTCCAGCGCTCTGTGAAGTTTCTAGGTCACATTGTCTGTGAAGGAGGTGTTAAAACCGATCCCAGTAAAGTCCAGGCCATCAGTGATGTCCAGGAATCTGACCTTATGGAGTCGGACGGTATAACTCCCAGTGCTAAGAAAATAAGATCTTTCTTAGGTATGACCCTGTATTACCACCACTTCATTGAAGGTTGTTCAGCTAAGGCTAGGCCCTTGTTAGCCCTCGTGTCAGAACCCACTACTGCCAAGAGAAGGGGCCGGAACCCCAGGCCTAAGTTTAAGAAGGGTTTAGTGCAGCTGACCCCTGCTGACTGGACTGATGACTGCAGAAAAGCTTTTGAGACTCTGAAACATGATTTGGTGCACAGTGTGACCTTAGCTCACCCGGACTTTGACGCGCCTTTTATTCTCGCTGTGTACGCTTCTTTTGATGGTATAGGTGCAGTCCTCTCACACCTGCCACCTGGTGGTAAGGTCGCCAGACCTGTGGCCTTTGCCAGTAGGACTCTGTCTCATGCCCAGTTGAACTATCCAGCACACCGCCTGGAGTTTTTGGCCCTTAAGTGGGCAGTTTGTGACAAATATAGTCATTGGTTGAAAGGACGGACTTTTTCTGCGTGGACTGACAATAACCCACTGACTTACATTTTGACGAATCCCAGATTGGACGCTTGTGAGCAGAGGTGGGTGTCAAAGCTTGCTGCTTACAGTTTTGACCTTAACTATGTTCCAGGTGCTAAGAATGTCGTGGCAGACGCACTTAGTAGGGAGCCATTTGTGAGGTCTCGTATTGCCCACCGCCTTGTCACTGAGCCATATTCTTCCCTGCTCGCCCAAGTCAGTGAATTGGCAGATCAAAGAGTCCAGGATGCATTCAGGTGTACTAACAATTGTCAGCTTGTTAGTCAGTCTGGGGACGCTGTCAACTCCCCTTCCCCGCAAACAACACTGTCTCTTGAGGATGTCGAGGCTGTGTTGGGCGCTCGTGATCCAGGTAGTGCCATTCCGATCAGGGGCACCAGCTCTGATATCCCTCAACTTATCGATGTGAACGACATACCTCACTGCCGAAAAGTCATCTTGTAATATGCAGGAGCAGGATGTAACTTGAACAGGTTTCTAATATGTTCGGAGACACAAAAGGCCCACAAAACGTGAACGTGCAGTGAATCTTGTGGAGTAAGGAAACTGCACAGACCAGCTGGCCCAAACTGTCAATCAGGAATGGGATGTTGTATCGGACTAAGAAGGACAACAAAATGAATATGACTATTCAACAATTTGTTGTCCCAGACTGATTAAAGTTGCAAGTCCTCACTGGCCTCCATGACTCGGCTGGACATCAAGGTCAGGCTCGGACGCTGTCTCTGGCTAAGCAGAGGTTCTTTTGGGTTGGTATGGAGCGGGATATTGTCAATCATATCAGGAACTGTTTCAGATGCATAGCTGGTCCTGAGCCCAATGACCGAGCCCCGCTCGAAAGCATTCACACCTCTGAGCCAACGGCGCTAGTTTGCACTGACTTTTGGACAGCAGAGCAGACTGATAAAAAGTGTCGATGTCTTGGTAGTAACGGACCATTTTTCCAAACTGTCACATGCTTTTCCATGCAAAAATCAGTCTGCGAAACAGGTAAGCCCGTCGACTGTGGAATGACTTTTTCTGCGTTATACGGCTTCCCCAAATGCATTCATTCGGATCAGGGTGCAAATTTGAGAGCCAACTCATGAAAGAACTGTTGGAAATGTCTGGTGTTCAAAAATCTCCACACCACACCGTACCACCCGATGGGAAATGGTGTTGCTGAACGATACAACAGGACTCTTGGAAACATGATCCGTGCTTTGCCTCCAAACTCAAAAGCCCGGTGGCCACAAATGTTACAGATGCTGACGTTTTGTTACAACTGTACCGAACATGAGACGACAGGGTTTGCGCCTTTTTACCTTATGTTTGGTAGAATCCCATGCTTGCCCGTGGATGTAGTTTTCCAACATGTTCTTGGTAACAATTCTGTCGATCATTGTGAGTTTGTTGCAAAGTTGAGGCATGATCTGACTGAAGCTGCATGCATTGCCCGACAACACAGCAGGTCAGAGCAAGCATGTCAGGCTGAGCACTACAACTGTAAGGTTAAAGGCTCACGTCTTGATGTAGGAGATCAGGTCCTGCTCGCTAACCGTGGAGAGAGAGGGAAAGGAAAGTTGCGGACAGATGGGAATCAAAGGTATATGAAGTGATTTCTGTAAATCCAGGAATCAATGTCTATTCCATCAGAGACCCTGACACCCAGAAAGTCAAAGTCGTTCATAGGAACCTCCTGCTTCCAGTTAGTTTCCTCCTAGCTAGCGATGCATGGTGAATACTGATTTGGAGGTTCCTGTGGAAGTGCAGGACAGTGAGACAAGGACTATCAACTGGCTTTTGTGTACGGACGATGCCAGTGATAAGGACACTGTTGTCAGTCAGATTGATGCTGAGTCTGTGGATGGCTGGGTCGCTGAGGATGATGTGGAAGCGGTGGCATCTGGTTCTAGTGGAAGTTTCCCACTCTGTGATGAACCCCAGGGTGTCTCCTTTCAGGCCCCGTTCAATATGAGTGGCCATACACAAGCCCATGAGCAGTCTCAACCCTTTTGGACTAGGGCTGGTCGTCAGGTTAAACCTCCTGCTCGTTTAATATGTGAAATGAACAAACAAGCTTTGGATGATTCAAGTTCCGTGGGTACTGTGGTTTCTGTTGTCGGACGTATGTTGGCTGTGTAGAGAGGCCGAGAGTTATTTTGCTTAATGGAGTGTTATGAATTGTGTGTTGGTGGTTTTGTTTGATGAATTGAGAGCACTGTTCACCCATGATGGATGTACACGGCATCCATCGAGTCCCTGCTGTTGAAGGGGTTAGCCGCTCCTTCTCCAAGCTTGATCCCATGGGGGATGGTTACTGATGCTGATTGGAACTAATTTGCTCTCTGTGCCACACTTTGGGTGTACGTGCACCAATTTAGCAGGATTTACGGGGGTGAATGTAACAGAGTTAATATGGACTGTTAAATCCCTGTAAATTGTTTTTTTTCTTATTGTTCTTTTGTTTCCTTGTATTTTTGTTGTTACCTGGTACTATATTTTATTTTGTGTATTGCTCTGTATTTTAGTTGGTCCTCCAGGTTCTTTTTCATTGGTGGTTTTCTTTATTTCTTCTTCATGTGATTCCGCTATAAATTCGGGAGTATCTGCCCACCTCTTCCTCTTTTGCTTGCTCTTATGGAATAGGTAGGTGTGTAACGGAGGCCAGCAGGTGTTGCTGTGCAGATGTAGTTAGTAAATCTCACTCCCAACAGCTCAAAAGGATTCTCTGGTCACAAGGCCAGAGCCCTGGGTTTTAGCCTTCTGGTTAGAGTCCGACTCCCATGCCGGAGCTTGTGAGTTCGTGTTCCGAGGGGAGCGAATGGGCAGAGTCATAACAACACAATGCAGAGTGCAGTCGCTACAGGTGGACCATGTCATCTGTTTCCATCCTGTGTTTCTAAATGTTTATTTTGTTCATTTCGACTTTTAATATCATTTACATCAATGTAACCACGTGTGCATTGTGTTATGGAGCTGGATGGTGCACTTAAGTTGGTATATCTAGTCGGGTGCACATGTGGTGTATGTTAATGTGTGTGTGTGTGTGTGTGTGTATGTTATCCAGAGTTGGGACGGACCAGACTTAAAGGAGCCTGTCTTTTTTTGTTTGTTTTATGCATATTACCAGATCACAATCATTAATGGAGTGAGCGCCTCCTCCCTCCAATGAGCCATATGGTGTCCTGTGAGTTTGTCTGCGCCACATCAACCAGTATCACAACACGACGCAGAGTGAAGAATAGGTCGGCCACACATGCCCTTCTGTCTATGCCTACTGTTCTATGCTGCGATGTGACACTGAAATTTCCCCATTGAGGGATGAATAAAGGCTTTTCTTAGCTTATCTTATACTCTACCGCCCTCTGCAGGAGGCAAGCCTGAATTACATCATTTTAGGAATGCCGCTGGTTCCAGGAGCAGCAGGTGTTTTTACTCCGAGGTGCCACACTGTGATTCCTCCCATTATGAAACCAAACAGAAACCAAAGTACAAAGTCTCATAGTTAATCATCAACTGTTGGTTGGTCAGCTGAGGCACTTTCACTTTGTGGCTGCTCAGGATGACAATAAAATGTGATCTGAAGTGACAAAACACTTTGTAGATGAGCAAAGCAGGTGATTGATCAGCACCGAGAACACTCAGCGATGATCTACATTAAAGGATCTAGTCTACCAATCAAGGTTTTATTTCTGCTCCAAGATGAATCATTTAGTACTCAGTAATACAAATTTTCCTAGATAGTACACTTTTCACGATAAAAGCATTAAGATAATCCAGCATATGTGCTTGGCAGGTGCAGCGTATTAAATAAAAAAAATAAAAAGTTACCTTCAGTCCAAGCTGCTCCTTAATGTTTTTATAAAATATACAAAAATAAATAAATAACTTAAAAGTATTATACAACCCCAATTCCAATGAAGTTGGGATGTTGTGTAAAATGTAAATAAAAACATCATTTTGAGATGGATGGCTGCAACACATTTCAAAAAGTTGAGATAGGGGCAACAAAAGACTGGGAAAGTTGATTAAACGCTCAAAGAACACCAAATTGGAAACAGGTGAGTGTCATGATTGGGTATAAAAGGTGCATCCCCAAAAGGCTCAGCTGTTCATAAGCAAAGATGGGGTGAGGATCACCACTTACAACTGTGTGAAAAAAATTTGTCCAACAGTTTAAGAACAATGTTTCTCAACCTTCAACTGCAAGGAATTTAGGGATTCCATCATCTACAGTCCATAATATAATCAGAAGATTCAGAGAATCTGGAGAACTTTCTACACATAAGCGGCAAGGCCAAAAACCAACATTGAATGCCTGTGACCTTTGATCCCTCAGGCGGCACTGCATTAAAAACCAACATCATTGTGTAAAGGACCTTACCGCGTGGGCTCAGGAACACTCAGAAACCATTGTCAGTTAACACAGTTTGTCGCTACATCTACAAGTGCAAGTTAAAACTCTACCATGCAAAGTGAAAGCCAAACATCAACAACATCCAGAAACGCCGCTGCCTTCTCTGGGCCCGAGCTCATTTGAAATGGACAGACACAAAGTGGAAAAGTGTGCTGTGGTCTGATGAGTCCACATTTCAAATTGTTTTTGGAAATCATGGACATCGTGTCCTCTGGACATCCGAGCAACGTTGCTTGGATGTCCAAGCAACGTCTTTTTCAGGGATGTCCCTGCTTATTTCAGCAAGACAATGCCAAGCCACATTCTGCACGTTACAACAGCGTGGCTTCATAGTAAAAGAGTGCGGGTACTAGACTGGCCTGCCTGCAGTCCAGACCTGTCGCCCATTGAAAATGTGTGGCGCATTATGAAGTGCAAAATATGACAAGAGAGACCCCGGACTGTTGAACAACTGAAGTCGTACATTAAGCAAGAATGGGAAAGAATTCCACCTACAGTAGTGTTCAGAATAATAGTAGTGCTATGTGACTAAAAAGATTAATCCAGGTTTTGAGTATATTTCTTGTTACATGGGAAACAAGGTACCAGTAGATTCAGTAGATTCTCACAAATCCAACAAGACCAAACATTCATGATATGCACACTCTTAAGGCTATGAAATTGGGCTATTAGTAAAAAAAAAAAAAAGTAGAAAGGGGGTGTTCACAATAATAGTAGCATCTGCTGCTGACGCTACAAACTCAAAACTATTATGTTCAAACTGCTTTTTTATCAATCCTGTGAATCACTAAACTAGTATTTTCATGATTTCTTCACATCTGCGAGGCATTTATTTTGTTGGTTTGGAACCAAGATTTTGCTTGTTTACTAGTGTGCTTGGGGTCATTGTCTTGTTGAAACACCCATTTCAAGGGCATGTCCTCTTCAGCATAAGGCAAAATGACCACTTCAAGTATTTTGACATATCCAAACTGATCCATGATACCTGGTATGCGATATATAGGCCCAACACCATAGTAGGAGAAACATGCCCATATCATGATGCTTGCACCACCATGCTTCACTGTCTTCACTGTGAACTGTGGCTTGAATTCAGAGTTTGGGGGTCGTCTCACAAACTGTCTGCGGCCCTTGAACCCAGAAAGAACAATTTTACTCTCATCAGTCCACAAAATATTCCTCCATTTCTCTTTAGGCCAGTTGATGTGTTCTTTGGCAAATTGTAACCTCTTCTGCACGTCTTTTATTTAACAGAGGGACTTTGCGGGGGATTCTTGCAAATAATTAGCTTCACACAGGCGTCTTCTAACTGTCACAGCACTTACAGGTAACTCCAGACTGTCTTTGATCATCCTGGAGCTGATCAATGGGTGAGCCTTTGCCATTCTGGTTATTCTTCTATCCATTTTGATGGTTGGTTTCCATTTTCTTCCACACGTCTCTGTTTTTTTGGTCCATTTTAAAGCATTGGAGATCATTGTAGATGAACAGCCTATAGTTTTTTGCACCTGCGTATAAGTTTTCCCCTCTCCAATCAACTTTTTAATCAAACTACGCTGTTCTTCTGAACAATGTCTTGAACGTCCCATTTTCCTCAGGCTTTCAAAGAGAAAAGCATGTTCAACAGGTGCTGTCTTCATCCTTAAATAGGGGACACCTGATTCACACCTGTTTGTTCCACAAAATTGACAAACTCACTGACTGAATGCCACACTACTATTAATGTGAACACCCCTTTTCTACTTTTTTTTTTTTACTAATAGCCCAATTTCATAGCCTTAAGAGTGTGAATATCATGAATGCTTGGTCTTGTTGGATTTGTGAGAATCTACTGAATCTACTGGTACCTTGTTTCCCATGTAACAATAAGAAATATACTCAAAACCTGGATTAATCTTTTTAGTCACATAGCACTACTATTATTCTGAACACTACTGTATGTGAACAGATCGATAACGGAACCTGGACTGATCAGTGCGAGACTGTGTTTTAATGAAGCTGAACCCGTTTAATAAAAGCCCAAACAAAAAAGTTAGTACACATTTTTTTAATAACATGGCACAATTTACATAACACAATTCAAATGAGGAGCATGCTGAAGATTCAGTCGCTTCATTTTTTTTTGTTCTCATTTTTATACATGATCTAGAAAGACTTCATTTTTTCCCCCTGTACACGGTAAACGGCAAAAGTTTTTATTTAACAATCTTTTAGCAATACGTATTGACTAATCACTATGGCTCTGGTGGACATTTTTATTTTGGAATAAAAAAAAAACACTGCACGATATGATACCACAGAGTTTGAAGCGCACAGCTAAACCTTCAGTGGACTACTAAAAATAGATCTCTGCTCGTTAGAAACAAACTGTCCGTAGATTCAACTGCAGCTATTTTTTTTTTCATCTTTTTGATTTTTTTTAATAGGTACAACAACTTTGCAAAGCACTTTAATACACTGTTTTACCAACAGAATCTATTTACTTTACACTCATTCAGTAGGCAGATGTGCTGCGGTGTCATTTAAAGTGCTGAATTCTCTCCAGAACCAGACAGCTGCTTCCAACTCTAATGACAATAAAACAAAAAACAAAACACACGGGGACAACTGTGCAGCTGCATTTAACAGGATTGTCACCACAAATTATCCATTCTGAGAAAATTATTTCCAAATTTTACTTATGCAACATTGTCTTCTGTTTAAGACAAATTTCAAGGTGGATGTTTGGATCAGCCCGCAAGGGTCCAAATGTCTGTAACATCTGCGTTTTGGAGAGAAAACGGCTTCATGTGTCACATGGTACACAGTCAAAGGTGGTGAGGAGGTCGGCTTTCAGAAAAGGAGCCCACATACGTGTTGCATAGTTGAATATGGGGTTTCTGGTACACTGTTAATCAGCTGTGATCCCCCCCCCAAAAAAACCCAACAACAAAACACATTCTTAATCACTGCGTAAAGACTCCTCTATTTACATTTGTTCAAAGTAAAGCTTTCAAAACAACCTTTTGCATAATTGTACCATGATTTTTATCCATACAGAGCGAGCACAGCGACTGTACACATTATCTACACACGTTGCTGTCTGTCAGTGCTGAAGTTCCTGTACATTCCAAAAACTGTTCATCTTTACGCCACATCACTTTGCTGTACAAGAGAAAAAGAATGCACACGAAAAGCAGGAATTAACGGTAAAAAAAAAGAAGAGAGAAACATTTCTGAAAACACTTTGTTCATGATTACTGTCTGTAGTTTTGTACAAAAACAAATGGTGGTGTGGGCGTGTTGGAGCCCACATGTTATTCACAGCTATGATACAGTCGTGCTTTGCCCGAAGCTAAGTGCTTGGTGTGAGTCAGTATCAGGGAGGCGCAGGGCTCAGCTCACCGCGCCTCTATGTCTTTGTGGGTCGGCCTGTCTCTGATGTCCGTGGCCAGCGGAGTAGTCCGTCTGGGCGAGCCGGGCCGGGCGCCCAGTGTGGGGATTAGTGGGGGCGGGGCACTTAAAGAGGCAGTGGGTGGTGTTTTGTTCAGAAGGCCGTTCTGATGGGCCGCGGCAGCGGCAGCGGCGGCGGCTGCTGCTGCTGAGGGCTCACCCTGGAGTAGTGCATGCTGGGGAGTCCAGAGGCCATGAGTGCCGGGGCGGGGTGGGGGAGGTGTCCGTCCAGGGCTGGGTGGTGCATGGCGGTGTGGAGGCGTCCGTGCTCATAGTCCTCTCTGAGCATGGTGAGGCGATCGCGCTCTTCAAGCTGAGCGCGCTCGTGCTCCCGCCTCTGCTCCAGGGCCAGGGTGTGGGCATGGTCACGGTTGAAGTCGTGGGGCTCACGGTCCCTGTAAGTGCGCTCTGCCTCATAGAGGCGTGGCGTTGCAAGACGATGCAGAGGGTCATTCCTCAGCAGCAGGTCCCTTGCCAGAGGATCCCGTCTATGAATATCGAGTCCTCTGTACGGGTCCCTCATTGGGTCCCAGTGGAAGGCCGGGTATGGGAACCTGTCAGCCCCAGGAAGAGGACTGATACCCATGAAGGGCGCCACCACTCGAGTTCTCTCCAGACCGCTGATGCTGTTAATGGGGTGGACTCCAGCCATGCCCATGGGTACGGCAATGGAGGAGGGAGGGTGGAGGTTGGGCATGGACGGTGCCTGAGCTGGCTCAGTCTGTCTGTCTGTGGTTCCTTCCAGTTCCTCCTTCCTCTCCTCCTTCACCCTCACTTCATTGTTCTTCTTCTGGTGCTCATAAGGCAGCTCTCCCTTCTTCTCCAGGCCGTCCCTACTCAGGCCTCCGTTGGGTCGCTCCAGGCTGGTCTGCTTAATGTAGGGAGATGCTGTCCCCCGATTAGACGCCTTGTCTTCTGACACTCTGCCGTCGTGGATGACGGCCGTGTCCTTCTCGCTGTGCTGATCTCTTAGTTTGTGGTCGTCGGCGCTGCTTTCCTTCCAGCTCTCCGTATGCTCCCGGTCCCGGTCTTTGGCCTTGCTGTCTTTGTCCCTCTGAGGCTCTCCGGATGTGGGGGGCAGGTGGTTCCTGTGGTGCTCAGGAGCTCGGCTGTGGCTGAGGAGGCTGATGGGGTTGACTGAGATGGGCGACGGGTGGCTTGGATGACGCTTTTCCACAGAATCCCTACAGACAGCAAAAGTCCACACAGTGATATTTAAGGGTGCACTACCTCAAATTTTACATTTTATTTTCATATTTTCTACATAAAAAGTCAGCAGCTTCATGGTGAACCTGTCGCCTCTCACAGCTCCTTCCAACAGACTGCGATACTCACGACTCACCGCACAGCTCTTAAAATTTCTTTGACGCATTTGGACGACAGCAGCTTTTAAGAAATTCATCCAAAAATCACATTTAGTAGTTTTGTTTTTAAACTCCAATCGATAATAAACATGGTTTGTTGCTGCTTTTGTATATTTATCCAATTCATTTGCTCAAAATGTAAATGAGTCCACCCACCACTTTAATCATACCTTAGATCTTGTTCTGACTTATGGTATGGAAATTGAAGACTTAACAGTGTTCCCTGAAAACCCCCTTCTGTCTGATCATTTCTTAATAACATTTACATTTACTCTGATGGACTACCCAGCAGTGGGGAATAAGTTTCATTACACTAGAAGTCTTTCAGAAAGCGCTGTAACTAGGTTTAAGGATATGATTCCTTCTTTATGTTCTCTAATGCCATATACCAACACAGTGCAGAGTAGCTACCCAAACGCTGTGAGTGAGATAGATTATCTCATCAATAGTTTTATATCCTCTTTGAGGACAACTTTGGATGCTGTAGCTCCTATGAAAAAGAGAGCCTTAATTCAGAAGTGCCTGACTCTGTGGTATAACTCACAAACTCGCAGCTTAAAGCAGATAACCCGTAAGTTGGAGAGGAAATGGCGTCTCACTAATTTAGAAGATCTTCACTTAGCCTGGAAAAAGAGTCTGTTGCTCTATAAAAAAGCCCTCTGTAAAGCTAGAACATCTTACTACTCATCACTAATTGAAGAAAATAAGAACAACCCCAGGTTTCTTTTCAGCACTGTAGCCAGGCTGACAAAGAGTCAGAGCTCTATTGAGCCGAGTATTCCTTTAACTTTAACTAGTAATGACTTCATGACTTTCTTTGCTAATAAAATTTTAACTATTAGAGAAAAAATTACTCATAACCATCCCAAAGACATATCGTTCTCTTTGGCTGCTTTCAGTGATGGCGGTATTTGGTTAGACTCTTTCTCTCCAATTGTTCTGTCTGAGTTATTTTCATTAGTTACTTCCTCCAAACCATCAACATGTCTATTAGACGTACCAGGCTGCTCAAGGAAGCCCTACCATTAATTAATGCTTCGATCTTAAATATGATCAATCTATCTTTATTAGTTGGCTATGTACCACAGGCTTTTAAGGTGGCAGTAATTAAACCATTACTTAAAAAGCCATCACTTGACCCAGCTATCTTAGCTAATTATAGGCCAATCTCCAACCTTCCTTTTCTCTCAAAAATTCTTGAAAGGGTAGTTGTAAAACAGCTAACTGATCATCTGCAGAGGAATGGTCTATTTGAAGAGTTTCAGTCAGGGTTTAGAATTCATCATAGTACAGAAACAGCATTAGTGAAGGTTACAAATGATCTTCTTATGGCCTCAGACAGTGGACTCACCTCTGTACTTGTTCTGTTAGACCTCAGTGCTGCTTTTGATACTGTTGACCATAAAATTGTATTACAGAGATTAGAGCATGCCATAGGTATTAAAGGCACTGCGCTGCAGTTGTTTGAATTATATTTATCTAATAGATTACAATTTGTTCATGTAAATGGGGAATCTTCTAAACAGACTAAGGTTAATTATGGAGTTCCACAAGGTTCTGTGCTAGGACCAATTTTATTCGCTTTATACATGCTTCCCTTAGGCAGTATTATTAGACAGCATTGCTTAAATTTTCATTGTTACGCAGATGATACCCAGCTTTATCTATCCATGAAGCCAGAGGACACACACCATTTAGCTAACCTGCAGGATTGTCTTACAGACATAAAGACATGGATGACCTCTAATTTCCTGCTTTTAAACTCAGATAAAACTGAAGTTATTGTACTTGGCCCCACAGATCTTAGAAACATGGTGTCTAACCAGATCCTTACTCTGGATGGCATTACCCTGACCTCTAGTAATACTGTGAGAAATCTTGGAGTCATTTTTGATCAGGATATGTCATTCAAAGCGCATATTAAACAAATATGTAGGACTGCTTTTTTGCATTTGCGCAATATCTCTAAAATTAGAAAGGTCTTGTCTCAGAGTGATGCTGAAAAACTAATTCATGCATTTATTTCCTGTAGGCTGGACTATTGTAATTCATTATTATCAGGTTGTCCTAAAAGTTCCCTGAAAAGCCTTCAGTTAATTCAAAATGCTGCAGCTAGAGTACTGACGGGGACTAGAAGGAGAGAGCATATTTCACCCATATTGGCTTCTCTTCATTGGCTTCCTGTTAATTCTAGAATAGAATTTAAAATTCTTCTTCTTACTTATAAGGTTTTGAATAATCAGGTCCTATCTTATCTTAGGGACCTCATAGTACCATATCATCCCAATAGAGCGCTTCACTCTCAGACTGCAGGCTTACTTGTAGTTCCTAGGGTTTGTAAGAGTAGAATGGGAGGCAGAGCCTTCAGCTTTCAGGCTCCTCTCCTGTGGAACCAGCTCCCAATTCAGATCAGGGAGACAGACACCCTCTCTACTTTTAAGATTAGGCTTAAAACTTTCCTTTTTGCTAAAGCTTATAGTTAGGGCTGGATCAGGTGACCCTGAACCATCCCTTAGTTATGCTGCTATAGACTTAGACTGCTGGGGGGTTCCCATGATGCACTGAGTGTTTCTTTCTCTTTTTGCTCTGTATGCACCACTCTGCATTTAATCATTAGTGATCGATCTCTGCTCCCCTCCACAGCATGTCTTTTTCCTGGTTCTCTCCCTCAGCCCCAACCAGTCCCAGCAGAAGACTGCCCCTCCCTGAGCCTGGTTCTGCTGGAGGTTTCTTCCTGTTAAAAGGGAGTTTTCCTTCCCACTGTCGCCAAGTGCTTGCTCACAGGGGGTCGTTTTGACCATTGCGGTTTTTCCGTAATTATTGTATGGCTTTGCCTTACAATATAAAGCGCCTTGGGGCAACTGTTTGTTGTGATTTGGCGCTATATAAATAAAATTGATTTGATTTCATGGAAATTGCGGCCATTTTTAAAGAAAATATTTTATCAACAGATTGAAAAAATGTGACTAAACACAACACACTGCGCTTTTTATGTTCACATATGAATAATTATCACAATATACATTAATCAAATCAAATCAATCCTGCAGTTTAGCTAATTGGTGTGTGTCCTCTGGCTTCATGGGTAGATAAAGCTGGGTATCATTTGCGTAACAATGAAAATTTAAGCAATGCTGTCTAATAATACTGCCTAAGGGAAGCATGTATAAAGTTAATAAAATTGGTCCTAGCACAGAACCTTGTGGAACTCCATAATTAACCTTAGTCTGTGAAGAAGATTCCCCATTTACATGAACAAATTGTAATCTATTAGATAAATATGATTCAAACCACCGCAGCGCAGTGCCTTTAATATCTATGGCATGCTCTAATCTCTGATCGAAGCATTAATTAATGGTAGGGCTTCCTTGAGCAGCCTGATAGGAATGGGGTCTAACAGACATGTTGATGGTTTGGAGGAAGTAACTAATGAAAATACCTCAGACAGAACAATCGGAGAGAAAGAGTCTAACCAAATACCGACATCACTGAAAGCAGCCAAAGATAACGATATGTCTTTGGGATGGTTATGAGTAATTTTTTCTCTAATAGTTAAAATTTTATTAGCAAAGAAAGTCATGAAGTCATTATTAGTTAAAGTTAAAGGAATACTCGGCTCAATAGAGCTCTGACTCTTTGTCAGCCTGGCTACAGTGCTGAAAAGAAACCTGGGGTTGTTCTTATTTTCTTCAATTAGTGATGAGTAGTAAGATGTCCTAGCTTTACGGAGGGCTTTTTTATAGAGCAACAGACTCTTTTTTCAGGCTAAGTGAAGATCTTCTAAATTAGTGAGATGCCATTTCCTCTCCAACTTACGGGTTATCTGCTTTAAGCTACGAGTTTGTGAGTTATACCACGGAGTCAGGCACTTCTGATTTAAGGCTCTCTTTTTCAGAGGAGCTACAGCATCCAAAGTTGTCCTCAATGAGGATATAAAACTATTGACGAGATAATCTATCTCACTCACAGAGTTTAGGTAGCTACTCTGCCCTGTGCTGGTATATGGCATTGGAGAACATCAAGAAGGAATCATATCCTTAAACCTAGTTACAGCGCTTTCTGAAAGACTTCTACTGTAATAAAACTTATTCCCCACTGCTGGGTAGTCCATCAGAGTAAATGTAAATGTTATTAAGAAATGATCAGACAGAAGGGGGTTTTCAAGGAATACTGTTAAGTCTTCAATTTCCATACCATAAGTCAGAACAACATCTAAGGTATGATTAAAGTGGTGGGTGGACTCATTTACATTTTGAGCAAAGACAAGCGAGTCTAACAATAGATTAAATGCAGTGTTGAGGCTGTCATTCTCAGCATCTGTGTGGATGTTAAAATCGCCCACTATAATTATCTTATCTGAGCTAAGCACTAAGTCAGACAAAAGGTCTGAAAATTCACAGAGAAACTCACAGTAACGACCAGGTGGACGATAGATAATAACAAATAAAACTGGTTTTTGGGACTTCCAATTTGGATGGACAAGACTAAGAGTCAAGCTTTCAAATGAATTAACGCTCTGTCTGGGTTTTTGATTAATTAATAAGCTGGAGTGGAAGATTGCTGCTAATCCTCTGCCTCGGCCCGTGCTACGAGCGTTCTGACAGTTAGTGTGACTCGGGCTGTTGACTCATTTAAACTAACATATTCATCCTGCAGTAACCAGGTTTCTGTAAGGCAGAATAAATCAATATGTTGATCAATTATTATATCATTTACTAACAGGGACTTAGAAGAGAGAGATCTAATGTTTAATAGACCACATTTAACTGTTTTAGTCTGTGGTGCAGTTGAAGGTGCTATATTATTTTTTCTTTTTGAATTTTTATGCTTAAATAGATTTTTGCTGGTTATTGGTAGTCTGGGAGCAGGCACCGTCTCTACGGGGATGGGGTAATGACGGGATGGCAGGGGGAGGAAAGCTGCAGAGAGGTGTGTAAGACTACAACTCTGCTTCCTCGTCCCAACCCTGGATAGTCACGGTTTGGAGGATTTAAGAAAATTGGCCAGATTTCTAGAAATGAGAGCTGCTCCATCCAAAGTGGGATGGATGCCGTCTCTCCTAACAAGACCAGGTTTTCCCCAGAAGTTTTACCAATTATCTATGAAGCCCACCTCATTTTTTGGACACCACTCAGACAGCCAGCAATTCAAGGAGAACATGCGGCTAAACATGTCACTCCCGGTCCGATTGGGGAGGGGCCCAGAGAAAACTACAGAGTCCGACATTGTTTTTACAAAGTTACACACCAATTCAATGTTAATTTTAGTGACCTCCGATTGACGTAACCGGGTGTCATTACTGGCGACAGAATTACAATCTTACCAAATTTACGCTTAGCCTTAGCCAGCAGTTTCAAATGTCCTTCAATGTCGCCTGCTCTGGCCCCCGGAAGACAATTGACTATGGTTGCTGGTGTCGCTAACTTCACATTTCTCAAAACAGAGTCGCCAATAACCAGAGTTTGTTCCTCAGCGGGTGTGTCGCCGAGTGGGAAAAACGGTTAGAAATGTGAACGGGTTGGCGGTGTATACGGGGCTTCTGTTTAGGACTACGGTTCCTCCTCACAGTCACCCAGTCGGCCTGCTTTCCCGGCTGCTCGGGATTCGCTGGAGGGGAACTAACGGCGGCTAAGCTACCTTGGTCCGCACCGACTACAGGGGCCTGGCTAGCTGTAGGATTTTCCACGGTGCGGAGCCGAGTCTCCAATTCGCCCAGTGTGGCCTCCAAAGCTACGAATAAGCTACACTTGTTACAAGTACCATTACTGCTAAAGGAGGCCGAGAAATAATTAAACATTTCACACCCAGAGCAGAAAAGTGCAGGAGAGACAGGAGAAGCCGCCATGCTAAACTGGCTAAGAGGTAGAAGCTGCGCTAAGCTAGCGGATTCCTAAAAACACACAAAGTGTATAATGTGTAAATCATTTAGAGGTGATGCAGCAGAGGGAGTGCTTTAGTTAAGGCACGTAAAGATTACACTGTGAAACAAATCGTTATCTAGTTAACTAGATCAATCTAACTGCGCAGATTAAACAGCTAACAGATACAGAAAAACACTGCTGTGCTCCGGAACAGGAAGTGATACAATACCGCAGTGAGAGCCAACCACCAGTAGAGGCAGTCAAACACAGTAGAATCACCACGTTATATTATTATGTCATGTTATATTACCGTCCAACACAATTATTTCCATTCATGTTTTAATTGTGATCACTTAAATACCCACACTGGCATTTAATTAGTGACTGAACAGCAGAAAAACAAAAACACAAAGAATCTGATTCAATAAATTATATTAAAATTTGATTCAATTCAAGTTCATTTCAATTTATTTCATTTATATAGCGCCAAATCACAACAAAGTTGTCTCAGGGCGTTTCACACAAGTAAGGTCTAACCTTACCAACCCCCAGAGCAAGAACACAGGCGACAGTGGTCAGGAAAAACTCCCTCTGATTTGAGGAAGAAACCTCAAGCAGACCAGACTCAAAGGGGCGACCCTCTGCTTGGACCGTGATACAGACACAATTGACAATACAAATGTAGAGGTTAATATACCGATATAAATGGAAACTGAACGTCGTCATCACTGATGCCCACCTGTCCTTGTCGTCTTTACCGACTGATGAGTCTCGTTTGTCAGAGTCTCTGTCCCGCTCATGCGAGCTGACTGAGGCGCTCCTCTCGGAGTCTCCGGGCTTCAGCCAGGGTGGCGGCGTGGGAAAGGATGGCGGCGTGCGGTGCAGCCGGTTCCACGGTTCCTGGTGGCCGCTGTTACTGCTGCTGTTGAAGTGCTGCTGTGCATTGGGGCCGTCTTTATGGCCGAACACCGAGTTGGCCGCTGTTAGGGATTCAACACGTGGAAAAACATGGCAGGACGCAAGTTAAATGAGCATCTCAACAAGAACAAACTTTTTTAAAAATTCTATTTCTGCTGTCACACAGACTTATAAATCATTAAAAGATGCCATTAATGGAATCATGAAGCTGACACTCACTTAGTGCTGGATTTCCGAGCCCACCGAAGGCTGATGAACTGAGCGATCCAAGTCCTCCAAACGATGAAGGCCGACTGAACGGTTCTGGAAGGAGAGGGAGCTTGTCAAACACGCCCGCTGTCACAAACCCTCAAGTCAGGACCGAGGGGGTCGACTTACCTAAATGAGACGCCGGGGTAAGGAAGTTCCCAGGATGGTGGGGCGGATGGCCGAAGGGTCCCGCCGATGGGTGTGTTGGACCTGATGGAGAAGACGCAGAAGATGTTAATTACACTTGTAAGTCAGTCATAGTGCGTGAGGAGGTGGGGTTCATCCTGGACAGAACACCAGTCTGTCACAGGGCCACATACAGACAAACAAACACTTCACACCCGCACGCACACCTATGGACAATTTAAAGTTTCCAACCTGCAAGTCTTTGGATGTGGGAGGAAGCCAGAGCACCCGGAGGAAACCCACGCAAACACGGGGAGAGCATGCACACTCCACACAGAAAGACCCCAGGAGGGAATCAATCCCATGACCTTCTTGCTGTTAGGCAACAGTGCTAACCACTAATCCACCGTGCTGCCCATCATGGACATTTTATTTTGTTTAAATTCCGTTGTCCTGGGATCAGTTCAACATTACCGAATGTGAGACAAGAAAATGCAGTGTTCGATATTAACGATGGTCAGATTGTTGGGGAGAAGGAGAAGAGCTGTTAGGGTGCTCTTATTATGCTGCCTGAATCAGAAACTACACATTTGTGGTCAAATTGTTTATTTTCTCTACATCGTTAACACAGAATTCGGTGAACTGGTTGATGCTGTTGTTCTCACGGTCACATCTGGCAACATGGTGACTTTGTCTTTGGCTTATTTCAGAAACCTTTAGGGTGCTCCTACGGTGGACAACAAAGATAAATAAATAAATGAAGAAATTAATAACCTGCATACAGCAGTGTTTATCATGTCTCAGAAAATGGAATTTATCCCAAATATTTTGTATTAATGAACTTTACACATTGACAAACAGGAAGTAGTGGTGAAATGCAAAGGCACAAAACCATGTGAGTCATGAAAAGCATCTTTACTTGAAGCATCATTTAACGGCTCATTAGAGACATCTACTGGTCAAATAATGCATAGCATGGTTACGACAGCCGAGTGTGAAGCGTCCGGGATGAAGATCAGCACCTCCAAATCCGAGGCCATGGTTTTCGACTGGAAAAAGGTGCTTTGCCTTCTTCAGGTCGGTGGAGTGTCCTTGCCTCAAGTGGAGGAGTTTAAGTATCTTGGGGTCTTGTTCACGAGTGAGGGACGGATGGAGCGTGAGATCGATAGATGGATCGGTGCAGCATCTGCAGTGATGCGGTCGCTGCATCGGACCGTTGTGGTGAAGAGAGAGCTGAGTAGGGGGGCAAAGCTCTCGATTTACCGATCGATCTACGTTCCGATCCTCACCTATGGTCATGAGATTTGGCTCATGACCGAAAGAACGAGATCGCGAGTACAAGCGGCCGAGATGAGTTTCCTCCGCAGAGTGGCTGTGCGCTCCCTTAGAGATAGGGTGAGGAGCTCGGTCACTCGGGAGGAGCTCGGAGTCGAGCCGCTGCTCCTCCACGTCGAAAGGAGTCAGTTGAGGTGGCTCGGGCATCTTTTCCGGATGCCCCCTGGACGCCTCGCTGGAGAGGTGTTCCGGGCACGTCCCATTGGGAGGAGGCCCCGGGGAAGATTCAGGACACGCTGGAGGGACTACATCTCTCGGCTGGCTTGGGAACGCCTTGGGGTTCCCCCAGAGGAGCTGGGGGAGGTGTGTGTGGATTGGGAGGTCTGGGCGGCTTTGCTTGAGCTGCTGCCCCCACGACCCGACTCCGGATAAAGCGGAAGAAAATAGATGGATGATGGATGGTTACGACACTAAGCGGGTGGTTCTGATGGATATTTCTGCCTCTGTATACCACCGCAGATGTTGCTGTCATGTAGAATTTTAGTTTTAATTCAAGGGGTTTAACAAAAATATCCATTTTCATCAATTGCTACGTTTCTCTTTGGTTCATTTTAATGAATTATATCTGGATGTCACGCCACTGGTGCTTGTTTGTTTACCTGTTGTTGCTGGACAGGTCATTTTTTTCTCTCTGTTGGACAAGTACAAATGTTGTCCAGCTTGTCTGGTGGACAAATGGCCCAAAGTCCTAAATATCAAATATTTGAACTGACTTTACTTTTCCACCACTTTCCTCATTCTTTTATCTTCCTGGGATCATGGACAGGTTTACCGCCAAATACAGGAGGTCTAAAAAAAATAGTCTAGACCTGACATGCCTATGCAGTGTTGCCTGGATGTCTGGGACACGACCTCTGGGTTTGTAAACTGACTGATTCCCACAGCAAAAAGGGAGCCAGAGATGGTGTTCCCATTATAGCGGAGGTTGTCCAGAGGTCAACTGTTGTCTGACTTGTTAACATCTGACTGACTTTGTGTTTTAAGCTGAGGCTGATGTTTTAAATCAATAATCTGTTCTTCTGGCCTGGGAACACCTTGAGGTCCCCTAATCAGAGGTGGTCAATGTAGCTTGGGAAAGGGAAGTCAATGGTTGAAGATGAGTGAGTCAATCTGTTCTTCTACTCTTCACTGACCTGCTGCAGAGAAAAGCGTGGCAGGTCGTGCCAAGTCGCTGGGGTGGTGGATGGTGCCGAAGAGACTGGGACCAGGAGGCCGACTCAGGAACTCGGACTTCAGGCCGAAGTCTAACTTGTGAGGGTCGGCCTGCATCTGCTGCTAGAAGATACCAGACACAAATACAGCAAAAGACCTTTTCACATCAAGTTTTACTGCACCTGATTAGTGAACAAAAGAAGTTACGTGTCATAATTTCAAACTGAAACAATGACTTCAGCCGTATGTGTAGTTACACAGTGAGGTGTGAGACGAGATTTTGTAACTGGGTGTAGAAACTTTCAGGCTGCTTTAAAAAGTAGCTTTTGTAAGAAACTGAGAACTACTCAGAAATTTCAACCCGATCCTGCTGAATTCTGATGATGATGATTTCATAGCAGAACCTTGAAGTGTGTGAGCATCAGTTTGTTGATGACAGAGGAGTCTGAAGAGTCCTCACCTTCACTTTCTGTTGGTGGTGGTAGATCTGCCAGGCGATATGGACATGCATGGCGCACCACTTCCCTGGTTTCTGAAATTACAAGTCAATAAAAAAAAACTGCATCAAAAATGTACTCTTTCATGTGAAGGACTCGATTATTATTATTATTTTTTTTTTAACAATGACGTTGTAACTCCAAAAGTGTCATAATACGCAACTTGTTGGCTTCCTTCACCTCAATTCTAGCTGACAGCCAAGTCAATGGAAAAAGTGTAATGCAGGGTGGTAAATCTGCATGGACTAGGTCAGCTCAGCTCAGCTCAGCTCAGGTCTCGTCAGGTCAGGTCAGGTCAGCTCAGGTCAGGTCAGGTCAGGTCAGCTCAGCTCAGGTCAGGTCAGGTCAGGTCAGGTCAGCTCAGCTCAGGTCAGGGAGCATGTGCTTGATGCCGCATGTAGGCACATGCACACTGTGTCATAATTTTTTTTTCCTTTTTTCTTTTCGAAGATCTCCTGTATCTGGTATCACCACAGCAGATCATCTCATCCAATCCCATATGGATCATTTATTGTTATGATCAACATATTGATTTGGCAGATGTTTTTTACGTCGGGTGCTTTTCCTGACGCAACTCTAAATCTACAAGTAGATGTAACCTGCTGTGCACGGTTTAATTAAATCAGTTAAATACTATAGAAGTCAACACTATATGGATCTAAATTGAGGCAAATAAGTATTTGATCCACTGTGAATTTGGCAAGTTTTCCCACCTACAAAGAATGAAGAGGTCTGTCATTATTATCGTAGGTACATTTCAACTGTGAGAGACAATCTAAAGAAAAAAAAAAAATCAGAAAATCACCTTGTATGATTTTTAAATAATCTGCATTTTATTGCATGAAATAAGTATTTGATATGATAGAAAAAAAGACCTTAATGCTTGGTACAGAAACCTTTGTTTGCAGTTTCAGAGGTCAGACGCTTCCTTTAGTTTCACTGCAGCAGGGATTTTGGTCCACTCCTCCATACAGATCTTCTCTAGATCTTTCAGGTTTGGAGTTTCAGCTCCCTCCAAAGATTTTCTATTAAGTTCAGGTCTGGAGACTGGCCAGGCCACTCCAGGACCTTGAAATGCTTCTTACGGAGCTCCTCCTTAGTTGCCCTGACTGTGTGTTTGGGGTCACTGTCATGCTTGAAGACCCAGCCATGACCCATCTTCAATGCTCTTATTGAGGGAAGGAGGTTGTTTGCCAAAATCTCTCAATACATGACCCCATCCATCCTCCCTTCAATACAGTGCAGTCGTCCTGTCCCCTTTGCAGAAGAGCACCCCAGAGTATGATGTTTCCACCCCCATGCTTCACGGTTGGGATGGTTTTCTTGGGGTTGTTCTCATCCTCTAAACATCGTAAGTGGAGTTGATTCCAAAAAGCTCTATTCTGGTCTCATCTGACCACATGACCTTCTCCCATGCCTCCTCTGGATCATCCAGATGGTCTCTGGTGAACTTCAAACGGGCCTGGACATGTGCTGGTTTGAGCAGGGGGACCTTGCTGCCCTGCAGGATTTTAAACCATGACAGCATCATGTGTTACTAATGTAATCTTTGTGACTGTGGTCCCAGCTCTCTTCAGGTCATTGACCAGGTCCTCCTGTGTAGTTCTGAGCTTTCTCAGAATCATCCTTACCCCACAAAGTGAGATCTTGCATGGAATCCCAGACCGAGGGAGATTGACAGTCATCTTGTGTTTCTACCACTTTCTAATAAATAATCATAACAGTTGTTGTCTTCTATCAAGCTGCTTGCCTGTTGTCTTGTAGTCCATCCCAGCCTTGTGCAGGTCTACAGTTTTGTCCCTGGTGTCCTTAGACAGCTCTTTGGTCTTGGCTATGGTGGACAGGTTGGAGTGTGATTGATTGAGTGTGTGAACAGGTGTCTTTTATACAGGTAACAAGTTCAAACAGGTGCAATTAATACAGGTAAAGAGTGCAGAATAAGAGGGCTTCTTAAAGAAAAATTAACAGGTCTGTGAGAGACAGAATTCTTGCTGGTTGGTAGGTGATCAAACACTTGTTTCATGCATTAAAATGCAGATTAATTATTTACAAATCATACAATGTGATTTTCTGATATTTTATTTAGATTCTGTCTCTCACAGTTGAAGTGAACCTACGATAAAAATTACAGACCTTCACATTATTTGTAAATGGGAAAACTTGAAAAATTGACAGTGGATCAAATGCATGTTTTCCTCACTGTATGTGGGAACTGTTGACATGTGGAGCGTGTTTGTTGGTTGGACACCAACATGTGGATAAAAACAAACAAATGTTCTCTTTAAGGATTGATCTGGAATCAGTACAAGCACTGACTAAATAGTTGCGGTCCATTTACTGGGACTCTAATGTTCGTCTTTTAAGTCATCTGTCTTTATGGACTTTACACTGTAATGTTAACATACAAATTAAATAATTATGACAAGTAAATCAAACTCATCATCCTGTTGTAAACACTCATTTTAGATAAGTACGTAATACTTTGAGATTGGAATGCATGCTTTACTTGATGTAAGACTTAACAGTATTCCCTGAAAACTCCCTTCTGTCTGATCATTTTTTAATAACATTTACATTTACCCTGATGGACTACCCTGCAGTGGGGAATAAGTTTCATTACACTAGAAGTCTTTCAGAAAGCACTGTAACTAGGTTTAAGGATATGATTCCTTCTTTATGTTCTCTAATGTCATATACCAACACAGAGCAGAGTAGCTACCTAAACTCTGTAAGGGAGTTAGAGTATCTCGTCAATAGTTTTACATCCTCATTGAAGACAACTTTGGATGCTGTAGCTCCTCTGAAAAAGAGAGCTTTAAATCAGAAGTGTCTGACTCCGTGGTATAACTCACAAACTCGTAGCTTAAAGCAGATAACCCGTAAGTTGGAGAGGAAATGGCGTCTCACTAATTTAGAAGATCTTCACTTAGCCTGGAAAAAGAGTTTGTTGCTCTATAAAAAAGCCCTCCGTAAAGCTAGGACATCTTTCTACTCATCACTAATTGAAGAAAATAAGAACAACCCCAGGTTTCTCTTCAGCACTGTAGCCAGGCTGACAAAGAGTCAGAGCTCTATTGAGCTGAGTATTCCATTAACTTTAACTAGTAATGACTTCATGACTTTCTTTGCTAACAAAATTTTGACTATTAGAGAAAAAATTACTCATAATCATCCCAAAGATGTATCGTTATCTTTGGCTGCTTTCAGTGATGCCGGTATTTGGTTAGACTCTTTCTCTCCGATTGTTCTGTCTGAGTTATTTTCATTAGTTACTTCATCCAAACCATCAACATGTTTATTAGACCCCATTCCTGCCAGGCTGCTCAAGGAAGTCCTACCATTATTTAATGCTTCAATCTTAAATATGATCAACTTATCTTTGTTAGTTGGCTATGTACCACAGGCTTTTAAGGTGGCAGTAATTAAACCATTACTTAAAAAGCCATCACTTGACCCAGCTATCTTAGCTAATTATAGGCCAATCTCCAACCTTCCTTTTCTCTCAAAGATTCTTGAGAGGGTAGTTGTAAAACAGCTAACTGATCACCTGCAGAGGAATGGTCTATTTGAAGAGGTTCAGTCAGGTTTTAGAATTCATCATAGTTGCCCTTGGGGCAACTGTTTGTTGTGATTTGGCGCTATACAAGAAAAAAGTTGATTGATTGATTGATCATAGTACAGAAACAGCATTAGTGAAGGTTACAAATGATCTTCTTATGGCTTCGGACAGTGGACTTATCTCTGTGCTTGTTCTGTTGGACCTCAGTGCTGCTTTTGATACTGTTGACCATAAAATTCTATTACAGAGATTAGAGCATGTCATAGGTATTAAAGGCACTGCGCTGCGGTGGTTTGAATCATATTTGTCTAATAGATTACAGTTTGTTCATGTAAATGGGGAATCTTCTTCACGGACTAAAGTTAATTATGGAGTTCCACAAGGTTCTGTGCTAGGACCAATTTTATTCACTTTATACATGCTTCCCTTAGGCAGTATTATTAGACGGTATTGCTTAAATTTTCATTGTTACGCAGATGATACCCAGCTTTATCTATCCATGAAACCAGAGGACACACACCAATTAGCTAAACTGCAGGATTGTCTTACAGACATAAAGACATGGATGACCTCTAATTTCCTGCTTTTAAACTCAGATAAAACTGAAGTTATTGTACTTGGCCCCACAAATCTTAGAAGCATGGTCTCTAACCAGATCTTTACTCTGGATGGCATTTCCCTGACCTCTAGTAATACTGTGAGAAATCTTGGAGTCATTTTTGATCAGGATATGTCATTCAAAGCGCATATTAAACAAATATGTAGGACTGCCTTTTTGCATTTACGCAATATCTCTAAAATCAGAAAGGTCTTGTCTCAGAGTGATGCTGAAAAACTAATTCATGCATTTATTTCCTCTAGGCTGGACTATTGTAATTCATTATTATCAGGTTGTCCTAAAAGTTCCCTAAAAAGCCTTCAGTTGATTCAAAATGCTGCAGCTAGAGTACTGACGGGGACTAGCAGGAGAGAGCATATCTCACCCGTGTTGGCCTCTCTTCATTGGCTTCCTGTTAATTCTAGAATAGAATTTAAAATTCTTCTTCTTACTTATAAGGTTTTGAATAATCAGGTCCCATCTTATCTTAGGGACCTCGTAGTACCATATTACCCCATTAGAGCGCTTCGCTCTCAGACTGCAGGCTTACTTGTAGTTCCTAGGGTTTGTAAGAGTAGAATGGGAGGCAGAGCCTTCAGCTTTCAGGCTCCTCTCCTGTGGAACCAGCTCCCAATTCAGATCAGGGAGACAGATACCCTCTCTACTTTTAAGATTAGGCTTAAAACTTTCCTTTTCGCTAAGGCTTATAGTTAGGGCTGGATCAGGTGACCCTGGACTATCCCTTGGTTATGCTGCTTTAGACGTAGACTGTGGGGGGGTTCCCATGATGCACTGTTTCTTTCTCTTTTTGCTCTGTATGCATCACTCCGCATTTAATCATTAGTGATCGATCTCTGCCCCCTTCCACAGCATGTCTTTTTCCTGGTTCTTTCCCTCGGCCCCAACCAGTCTCAGCAGAAGACTGCCCCTCCCTGAGCCTGGTTCTGCTGGAGGTTTCTTCCTGTTAAAAGGGAGTTTTTCCTTCCCACTGTAGCCAGGTGCTTGCTCACAGGGGGTCGTTTTGACCGTTGGGGTTTTTCATAATTATTGTGTGGCCTTGCCTTACAATATAAAGCGCCTTGGGGCAACTGTTTGTTGTGATTTGGCGCTATATAAAAAAAGGTTGATTGATATACCACTTAAGCCACATAATAAAAAAAAAATAACTTTTTGTACCCAGTGTCCTTCGGGTGTTCTTTCAGACATGTGCAGATCTGCCTCATTTACTTTGTGCATTCCCGGTTGCACACGTCCATGGTGAGCCCATGTTTCGACTACCAGGGCTCTCTCCAACCTGTTTTTCACTCATTGTCAGTGCTGTGGGATTACTTGTGCTTGCTACCCTGATTTGGCAAGTAAATATTTTACTATTTGGTAGACTGCATAGAACACTGCCATCTACTGGATGAAAGTGTGAATAGCGTCCAACACACGGTTGCTATTCGTTGCCCTGAATCATACTTAACAAAAAAAAATTTCATTTTTGCAAATGCTTTTTTTAACAAATAAAAAAATGGCATATTTACAAATACACATTTATTTGTAAAAACCAACACACATGTTACAGTAACTTGTGTGTTGTTTTTTACAAATAAAAAACCAACCAACCAATGAATAGCAGAGGCTCGTTTTCCCATAATGCCTTTTGGCATCTGTGTGTGTTAAAGCTCAAACATTCAGAATTAGTGCATTATTTTGAAGCTAAAACATATGCACGATATTTTTCACTTTGTAAAAATGACAGTTGACGTTAATTTGATAAACTGTCTGGAATTAGTTGGGTTATAAATCAAAACCATAAGTCAAAACTGCCTTTCTTTTAATGACTTTTACAACATATCTGTACTGTTCCATGTCAAAAGTAAATGATTTTTTTCCTTACAGCAGTGGGCAGGGTGCTCAAAGACAGAAGCTCTGTCTGTTTGTGTTGGGTCTGTTGTTTGTGTTGGGTTTGTGATTGCCTTTGTTTTTACTCAAAAGCGGTGGTGGTGGTTAAAATTCTTTTACGTCAAGAAACTTAAGTTGACCTGAATATGATGGATGAGCAAAACTAAAGAGAATTAAGCTCTCACTTGAGTACTGGATGCTCACAGTAAATATGTCTGTAATCTCATTTATCTGAGTACTGCAACCTGAAATGAACAAGTTACTATAATCCAATTATTTTAATTAATGAGTGCTACACACTCAAAATAATTAAGTTAATCAAATCTGAATCAGTAAATCAACATAAGTTACTTTTGTAAGGCAGCAAGTTTGCATATGTTTTCCTAATAAAGTCAAATAATTATATTTTACAGTGTACTGGACTCTAGATGTATATGGTTGCTTAACTGCAACATTTCTGTCTGTGCAAGTTTGACTATTTTTTTTCTTGTGCTTTTATTATTTTGTTTTTATTAGTATGGCCAAGACAGGTGGTCACTCCCCTGAGTCTGGTCTGCTTGAGGTTTCCACCTGTAATCAAAAACAGCTTATTCCCATTTCATCTACACTCAAATTCCCATTTGGACTACACTCATTCTGACCACTATTCCCATATCGTTTACTCCTAGTTTGTCTACTACCCAAAAGTGTTGAACTTATAAATAAATCAAAGTGTAGTGGCATTGCCACATGAAATTTTGTAATAATATGCCGTTAGAGGTGTAGAGTGATTTGCTAAGGTGTGATAATTACCATTCACACCTATGTGTTTAATCTAATTATTACTCAAAGCTTAAACAAAGGATGAAAGCTTTTACACCTTTGTTCCGCTTAGACACCTGACTACCTAAACAGATGAATAAAAGCTGCACTTTTAGACAAAGGTAAACGAAATGGGAAAACCACCAAAATTGGGTGCAGATGAAATGGGAGTAGACCAAATGGTAAGTTATCATCAAAAACACCTCAAGGACTTTTTGCCTGACCACTGTTGTCCGTGTGTTTGCTCAGGCGGTGGGTCAGGTTAGGGGCACTGGGGAGACTTATGGTGTGATTTGATGTGACTTTTACTCTTGCTTGCCTCTACTGGTGGTTGGCTCTCACTGCGGTATTGTATCACTTCCTGTTCCGGAGCACAGCGGTGTTTTTCTGTATCTGTTAGCTGTTTAATCTGTGCAGTTAGATTGATCTAGTTATCTAGATTACGATTTGTTTCCCAGTGTAATCTTTACGTGCCTTAACTAAAGCACTCCTTCTGCTGAATCACCTCTAAATTATTTACACATTATTCACTTTGCGTGTTTTTAGGAATCCACTAGCTTAGCGTAGCTACTAGCTCTTAGCCGATTTAGCATGGCGGCTTCTCCTGTCTCTCCCGCACTTTTCTGCTCTGGGTGTGAAATGTTTAGTTATTCCTCGGCCTCCTTTAGCAGTAACGGTACTTGTAATAAGTGTAGCTTATTCGTAGCTTTGGAGGCCACACTGGGCGAATTGGAGACTCGGCTCCGCACCGTGGAAAATTCTACAGCTAGCCAGGCCCCTGTAGTCGGTGCGGACCAAGGTAGCTTAGCCGCCGTTAGTTCCCCTCCAGCGGATCCCGAGCAGCCGGGAAAGCAGGCCGACTGGGTGACTGTGAGGAGGAACCGTAGCCCTAAACAGAAGCCCCGTGTACACCGCCAACCCATTCACATCTCTAACTGTTTTTCCCCACTCAACGACACACCCGCCGAGGATCAAACTCTGGTTATTGGTGACTCTGTTTTGAGAAATGTGAAGTTAGCGACACCAGCAACCATAGTTAATTGTCTTCCGGGGGCCAGAGCAGGCGACACTGAAGGAAATTTGAAACTGCTGGCTAAGGCTAAGCGTAAATTTGGTAAGACTGTAATTCACGTCGGCAGTAATGACACCCGGTTACGCCAATCGGAGGTCACTAAAATTAACATTAAATCGGTGTGTAACTTTGCAAAAACAATGTCGGACTCTGTAGTTTTCTCTGGGCCCCTCCCCAATCAGACCGGGAGTGACATGTTTAGCCGCATGTTCTCCTTGAATTGCTGGCTGTCTGAGTGGTGTCCAAAAAATGAGGTGGGCTTCATAGATAATTGGCAAAGCTTCTGGGGAAAACCTGGTCTTGTTAGGAGAGACGGCATCCATCCCACTTTGGATGGAGCAGCTCTCATTTCTAGAAATCTGGCCAATTTTCTTAAATCCTCCAAACCGTGACTATCCAGGGTTGGGACCAGGAAGCAGAGTTGTAGTCTTACACACCTCTCTGCAGCTTCTCTCCCCCTGCCATCCCCTCATTACCCCATCCCCGTAGAGACGGTGCCTGCTCCCAGACTACCAATAACCAGCAAAAATCTATTTAAGCATAAAAATTCAAAAAGAAAAAATAATATAGCACCTTCAACTGCACCACAGACTAAAACAGTTAAATGTGGTCTATTAAACATTAGGTCTCTCTCTTCTAAGTCCCTGTTGGTAAATGATATAATAATTGATCAACATATTGATTTATTCTGCCTTACAGAAACCTGGTTACAGCAGGATGAATATGTTAGTTTAAATGAGTCAACACCCCCGAGTCACACTAACTGTCAGAATGCTCGTAGCACGGGCCGGGGCGGAGGATTAGCAGCAATCTTCCATTCCAGCTTATTAATTAATCAAAAACCCAGACAGAGCTTTAATTCATTTGAAAGCTTGTCTCTTAGTCTTGTCCATCCAAATTGGAAGTCCCAAAAACCAGTTTTATTTGTTATTATCTATCGTCCACCTGGTCGTTACTGTGAGTTTCTCTGTGAATTTTCAGACCTTTTGTCTGACTTAGTGCTTAGCTCAGATAAGATAATTATAGTGGGTGATTTTAACATCCACACAGATGCTGAGAATGACAGCCTCAACACTGCATTTAATCTATTATTAGACTCTATTGGCTTTGCTCAAAAAGTAAATGAGTCCACCCACCACTTTAATCATATCTTAGATCTTGTTCTGACTTATGGTATGGAAATAGAAGACTTAACAGTATTCCCTGAAAACTCCCTTCTGTCTGATCATTTCTTAATAACATTTACATTTACTCTGATGGACTACCCAGCAGTGGGGAATAAGTTTCATTACACTAGAAGTCTTTCAGAAAGCGCTGTAACTAGGTTTAAGGATATGATTCCTTCTTTATGTTCTCTAATGCCATATACCAACACAGTGCAGAGTAGCTACCTAAACTCTGTAAGGGAGATAGAGTATCTCGTCAATAGTTTTACATCCTCATTGAAGACAACTTTGGATGCTGTAGCTCCTCTGAAAAAGAGAGCTTTAAATCAGAAGTGTCTGACTCCGTGGTATAACTCACAAACTCGTAGCTTAAAGCAGATAACCCGTAAGTTGGAGAGGAAATGCCGTCTCACTAATTTAGAAGATCTTCACTTAGCCTGGAAAAAGAGTCTGTTGCTCTATAAAAAAGCCCTCCGTAAAGCTAGGACATCTTTCTACTCATCACTAATTGAAGAAAATAAGAACAACCCCAGGTTTCTTTTCAGCACTGTAGCCAGGCTGACAAAGAGTCAGAGCTCTATTGAGCTGAGTATTCCATTAACTTTAACTAGTAATGACTTCATGACTTTCTTTGCTAACAAAATTTTAACTATTAGAGAAAAAATTACTCATAACCATCCCAAAGACGTATCGTTATCTTTGGCTGCTTTCAGTGATGCCGGTATTTGGTTAGACTCTTTCTCTCCGATTGTTCTGTCTGAGTTATTTTCATTAGTTACTTCATCCAAACCATCAACATGTTTATTAGACCCCATTCCTGCCAGGCTGCTCAAGGAAGCCCTACCATTATTTAATGCTTCGATCTTAAATATGATCAATCTATCTTTATTAGTTGGCTATGTACCACAGGCTTTTAAGGTGGCAGTAATTAAACCATTACTTAAAAAGCCATCACTTGACCCAGCTATCTTAGCTAATTATAGGCCAATCTCCAACCTTCCTTTTCTCTCAAAAATTCTTGAAAGGGTAGTTGTAAAACAGCTAACTGATCATCTGCAGAGGAATGGTCTATTTGAAGAGTTTCAGTCAGGTTTTAGAATTCATCATAGTACAGAAACAGCATTAGTGAAGGTTACAAATGATCTTCTTATGGCCTCGGACAGTGGACTCATCTCTGTGCTTGTTCTGTTAGACCTCAGTGCTGCTTTTGATACTGTTGACCATAAAATTTTATTACAGAGATTAGAGCATGCCATAGGTATTAAAGGCACTGCGCTGCGGTGGTTTGAATCATATTTGTCTAATAGATTACAATTTGTTCATGTAAATGGGGAATCTTCTTCACAGACTAAAGTTAATTATGGAATTCCACAAGGTTCTGTGCTAGGACCAATTTTATTCACTTTATACATGCTTCCCTTAGGCAGTATTATTAGACGGTATTGCTTAAATTTTCATTGTTACGCAGATGATACCCAGCTTTATCTATCCATGAAGCCAGAGGACACACACCAATTAGCTAAACTGCAGGATTGTCTTACAGACATAAAGACATGGATGACCTCTAATTTCCTGCTTTTAAACTCAGATAAAACTGAAGTTATTGTACTTGGCCCCACAAATCTTAGAAACATGGTGTCTAACCAGATCCTTACTCTGGATGGCATTACCCTGACCTCTAGTAATACTGTGAGAAATCTTGGAGTCATTTTTGATCAGGATATGTCATTCAAAGCGCATATTAAACAAATATGTAGGACTGCTTTTTTGCATTTACGCAATATCTCTAAAATCAGAAAGGTCTTGTCTCAGAGTGATGCTGAAAAACTAATTCATGCATTTATTTCCTCTAGGCTGGACTATTGTAATTCATTATTATCAGGTTGTCCTAAAAGTTCCCTAAAAAGCCTTCAGTTAATTCAAAATGCTGCAGCTAGAGTACTGACGGGGACTAGAAGGAGAGAGCATATCTCACCCATATTGGCCTCTCTTCATTGGCTTCCTGTTAATTCTAGAATAGAATTTAAAATAATTCTTCTTACTTATAAGATGGGGATGGGGGTGTGGATGGAGTTTCATCAGTTGACTTCCTGTTCCGGAGCACAGCGGTGTTCTGCTGTATCTGTTAGCTGTTTGAACTGAGCTGTTTGAGTTCTTTGAATTAACAGTCTTTTTCAAGACTTTTTTACTTTTTTACTTTTTTTTTACTTTTTCACCGTGCTCCAACGCCTAAGGAAGACCTCTAACGGTCGAAGCATCGCGACGGAGCTCTTTTATCAGCTGGCCTTCATCAGCGTTGGCAGGCTAACTAGCTTGCTAACGCTTTCGTTTTTATTTTTGTTTTATTTTTTAGCACTGTTGTCGTGCTGCTCCACAGCCTGCCTAGTGGATTTTTATTTTATTTTAGCACTGTTGTCGTGTGTTACCTGTGCTGCTCCACAGCCTGTCCAGTGGATTTTTATTTTATTTTAGCACTGTTGTCGTGCGTTACCTGTGCTGCTCCACAGCCTGTCCAGTGGATTTTGTTTGGCGCTGTTGTCGTGCGTTACCTGTGCTGCTCCACAGCCTGTTCAGTGGATTTTGATTTTGATTTTATTATTTTTTTTATTTTTTTTTTTTAGCACTGTTGTCGTGTGTTACCTGTGCTGCTCCACAGCCTGTCTAGTGGATTTTTATTTTATTTTTTACCACTGTTGTCGTGTGTTACCTGTGCTGCTCCACAGCCTGTCCAGTGGATTTTTGTTTGGCGCTGTTGTCGTGCGTTACCTGTGCTGCTCCACAGCCTGTCCAGTGGATTTTTATTTTATTATTTTATTTTATTTATTTATTCATTTATTTTTTTTTACCACTGTTGTCGTGTGTTACCTGTGCTGCTCCACAGCCTGTCCAGTGGATTTTATTTTATTTTTTACCACTGTTGTCGTGCGTTACCTGTGCTGCTCCACAGCCTGTCCAGTGGATTTTTATTTTATTATTTTATTTTATTTATTTATTCATTTATTTTTTTTTACCACTGTTGTCGTGTGTTACCTGTGCTGCTCCACAGCCTGTCCAGTGGATTTTTATTTTATTTTTTACCACTGTTGTCGTGCGTTACCTGTGCTGCTCCACAGCCTGTCCAGTGGATTTTATTTTATTTTTTACCACTGTTGTCGTGTGTTACCTGTGCTGCTCCACAGCCTGTCCAGTGGATTTTTATTTTATTTTTTACCACTGTTGTCGTGTGTTACCTGTGCTGCTCCACAGCCTGTCCAGTGGATTTTTGTTTGGCGCTGTTGTCGTGCGTTACCTGTGCTGCTCCACAGCCTGTCCAGTGGATTTTTATTTTATTTTTTACCACTGTTGTCGTGTGTTACCTGTGCTGCTCCACAGCCTGTCCAGTGGATTTTTATTTTATTATTTTATTTTATTTATTTATTCATTTATTTTTTTTTACCACTGTTGTCGTGTGTTACCTGTGCTGCTCCACAGCCTGTCCAGTGGATTTTTATTTTATTTTTTACCACTGTTGTCGTGCGTTACCTGTGCTGCTCCACAGCCTGTCCAGTGGATTTTTATTTTATTTTTTACCACTGTTGTCGTGTGTTACCTGTGCTGCTCCACAGCCTGTCCAGTGGATTTTTGTTTGGCGCTGTTGTCGTGCGTTACCTGTGCTGCTCCACAGCCTGTCCAGTGGATTTTTATTTTATTTTTTACCACTGTTGTCGTGTGTTACCTGTGCTGCTCCACAGCCTGTCTAGTGGATTTTTATTTTATTTTTTACCACTGTTGTCGTGCGTTACCTGTGCTGCTCCACAGCCTGTCCAGTGGATTTTTATTTTATTTTTTACCACTGTTGTCGTGCGTTACCTGTGCTGCTCCACAGCCTGTCCAGTGGATTTTTATTTTATTTTTTACCACTGTTGTCGTGCGTTACCTGTGCTGCTCCACAGCCTGTCCAGTGGATTTTTATTTTTATTTTATTTTATTTTTTAGCACTGTTGTTGTGCGTTACCTGTGCTGCTCCACAGCCTGTCTAGTGGATTTTTATTTTGTTTTAGCATTGTTGTCGTGCGTTACCTGTGCTGCTCCACAGCCTGTCCAGTGGATTTTTGTTTGGCGCTGTTGTCGTGCGTTACCTGTGCTGCTCCACAGCCTGTCTAGTGGATTTTTATTTTATTTTTTAGCACTGTTGTCGTGCGTTGCCTGTGCTGCTCCACAGCCTGTCCAGTGGATTTTTATTTTTATTTTATTTTATTTTTTAGCACTGTTGTCGTGCGTTACCTGTGCTGCTCCACAGCCTGTCCAGTGGATTTTTATTTTGTTTTAGCACTGTTGTCGTGTGTTACCTGTGCTGCTCCACAGCCTGTCCAGTGGATTTTTGTTTGGCGCTGTTGTCGTGCGTTACCTGTGCTGCTCCACAGCCTGTCTAGTGGATTTTTATTTTATTTTTTAACACTGTTGTCGTGCGTTGCCTGTGCTGCTCCACAGCCTGTCCAGTGGATTTTTATTTTTATTTTATTTTATTTTTTAGCACTGTTGTTGTGCGTTACATGTGCTGCTCCACAGCCTGTCCAGTGGATTTTTATTTTTATTTTATTTTTTAGCACTGTTGTCGTGCGTTACCTGTGCTGCTCCACAGCCTGTCTAGTGGATTTTTATTTTGTTTTAGCACTGTTGTCGTGCGTTGCCTGTGCTGCTCCACAGCCTGTCCTGTGGATTTTTATTTTTATTTTATTTTTTAGCACTGTTGTTGTGCGTTACCTGTGCTGCTCCACAGCCTGTCTAGTGGATTTTTATTTTATTTTGGCGCTGTTGTCGTGCGTTACCTGTGCTGCTCCACAGCCTGTCTAGTGTCGGATTCCCTGTTTGGGAATCCGCTAGCTTAGCGTAGCTACTAGCTCTTAGCCGTTTTAGCATGGCGGCTTCTCCTGTCTCTCCCGTACTTTTCTGCTCTGGGTGTGAAATGTTTAGTTATTCCTCGGCCTCTTTTAGCAGTAACGGTACTTGTAATAAGTGCAGCTTATTCGTAGCTTTGGAGGCCAGGCTGGGCGAATTGGAGGCTCGGCTCCGCACCGTGGAAAATTCTACAGCTAGCCAGGCCCCTGTAGTCGGTGCGGACCAAGGTAGCTTAGCCGCCGTTAGTTCCCCCCTGGCAGACCCCGTGCAGTCGGGAAGGCAGGCTGACTGGGTGACTGTGAGGAGGAAGCGTAGCCCTAAACAGAAGCCCCGTGTACACCGTCAACCCGTTCACATCTCTAACCGTTTTTCCCCACTCGACGATACACTCGCCGAGGATTCAACTCTGGTTATTGGCGACTCTGTTTTGAGAAATGTGAAGTTAGCGACACCAGCAACCATTGTCAATTGTCTTCCGGGGGCCAGAGCAGGCGACATCGAAGGACATTTGAAATTGCTGGCTAAGGCTAAGCGTAAATTTGGTAAGATTGTAATTCACGTCGGCAGTAATGACACTCGGTTACGCCAATCGGAGGTCACTAAAATTAACATTGAATCGGTGTGTAACTTTGCAAAAACAATGTCGGACTCTGTAGTTTTCTCTGGGCCCCTCCCCAATCGGACTGGGAGTGACATGCTTAGCCGCATGTTCTCCTTGAATTGCTGGCTGTCTGAGTGGTGTCCAAAAAATGAGGTGGGCTTCATTGATAATTGGCAAAGCTTCTGGGGAAAACCTGGTCTTGTTAGGAGAGACGGCATCCATCCCACTTTAGAGGGAGCAGCTCTCATTTCTAGAAATCTGGCCAATTTTTTGGGATCCTCCAAACTGTGACTGTCTAGCGTTGGGACCAGGAGGCAGAGCTGTGGTCTTATACACCTCTCTGCAGCTTCTCTCCCCCTGCCATCCCCCTATTACCCCATCCCCGTAGAGATGGTGCCTGCTCCCAGACCACCAATAACTAGCAAAAATCTATTTAAGCATAAAAATTCAAAAAGAAAAAATAATATAGCACCTTCAATTGCACCACAGACTAAAACAGTTAAATGTGGTCTATTAAACATTAGGTCTCTTTCTTCTAAGTCCCTGTTGGTAAATGATATAATAATTGATCAACGTATTGATTTATTCTGCCTAACAGAAACTTGGTTACAGCAGGATGAATATGTTAGTTTAAATGAGTCAACACCCCCGAGTCACACTAACTGTCAGAATGCAAGTAGCACGGGCCGTGGCGGAGGATTAGCAGCAATCTTCCATTCCAGCTTATTAATTAATCAAAAACCTAGACAGAGCTTTAATTCATTTGAAAGCTTGTCTCTTAGTCTTGTCCATCCAAATTGGAAGTCCCAAAAACCAGTTTTATTTGTTATTATCTATCGTCCACCTGGTCGTTACTGTGAGTTTCTCTGTGAATTTTCAGACCTTTTGTCTGACTTAGTGCTTAGCTCAGATAAGATAATTATAGTGGGCGATTTTAACATCCACACAGATGCTGAGAATGACAGCCTCAACACTGCATTTAATCTATTATTAGACTCTATCGGCTTTGCTCAAAAAGTAAATGAGTCCACCCACCACTTTAATCATATTTTAGATCTTGTTCTGACTTATGGTATGGAAATAGAAGACTTAACAGTATTCCCTGAAAACTCCCTTTTGTCTGATCATTTTTTAATAACATTTACATTTACCCTGATGGACTACCCAGCAGTGGGGAATAAGTTTCATTACACTAGAAGTCTTTCAGAAAGCGCTGTAACTAGGTTTAAGGATATGATTCCTTCTTTATGTTCTCTAATGTCATATACCTAAACTCTGTAAGGGAGTTAGAGTATCTTGTCAATAGTTTTACATCCTCATTGAAGACAACTTTGGATGCTGTAGCTCCTCTGAAAAAGAGAGCTTTAAATCAGAAGTGTCTGACTCCGTGGTATAACTCACAAACTCGTAGCTTAAAGCTGATAACCCGTAAGTTGGAGAGGAAATGGCGTCTCACTAATTTAGAAGATCTTCACTTAGCCTGGAAAAAGAGTTTGTTGCTCTATAAGAAAGCCCTTCGTGAAGCTAGGACATCTTTCTACTCATCACTAATTGAAGAAAATAAGAACAACCCCAGGTTTCTTTTCAGCACTGTAGCCAGGCTGACAAAGAGTCAGAGCTCTATTGAGCTGAGTATTCCATTAACTTTAACTAGTAATGACTTCATGACTTTCTTTGCTAACAAAATTTTGACTATTAGAGAAAAAATTACTCATAACCATCCCAAAGATGTATCGTTATCTTTGGCTGCTTTCAGTGATGCCGGTATTTGGTTAGACTCTTTCTCTCCGATTGTTCTGTCTGAGTTATTTTCATTAGTTACTTCATCCAAACCATCAACATGCTTATTAGACCCCATTCCTGCCAGGCTGCTCAAGGAAGTCCTACCATTATTTAATGCTTCAATCTTAAATATGATCAATCTATCTTTGTTAGTTGGCTATGTACCACAGGCCTTTAAGGTGGCAGTAATTAAACCATTACTTAAAAAGCCATCACTTGACCCAGCTATCTTAGCTAATTATAGGCCAATCTCCAACCTTCCTTTTCTCTCAAAGATTCTTGAGAGGGTAGTTGTAAAACAGCTAACTGATCACCTGCAGAGGAATGGTCTATTTGAAGAGTTTCAGTCAGGTTTTAGAATTCATCATAGTACAGAAACAGCATTAGTGAAGGTTACAAATGATCTTCTTATGGCTTCGGACAGTGGACTTATCTCTGTGCTTGTTCTGTTGGACCTCAGTGCTGCTTTTGATACTGTTGACCATAAAATTTTATTACAGAGATTAGAGCATGTCATAGGTATTAAAGGCATTGCGCTGCGGTGGTTTGAATCATATTTGTCTAATAGATTACAGTTTGTTCATGTAAATGGGGAATCTTCTTCACAGACTAAAGTTAATTATGGAGTTCCACAAGGTTCTGTGCTAGGACCAATTTTATTCACTTTATACATGCTTCCCTTGGGCAGTATTATTAGACGGTATTGCTTAAATTTTCATTGTTACGCAGATGATACCCAGCTTTATCTATCCATGAAGCCAGAGGATACGCACCAATTAGCTAAACTGCAGGATTGTCTTACAGACATAAAGACATGGATGACCTCTAATTTCCTGCTTTTAAACTCAGATAAAACTGAAGTTATTGTACTTGGCCCCACAAATCTTAGAAGCATGGTGTCTAACCAGATCGTTACTCTGGATGGCATTTCCCTGATCTCTAGTAATACTGTGAGAAATCTTGGAGTTATTTTTGATCAGGATATGTCATTCAAAGCGCATATTAAACAAATATGTAGGACTGCCTTTTTGCATTTACGCAATATCTCTAAAATCAGAAAGGTCTTGTCTCAGAGTGATGCTGAAAAACTAATTCATGCATTTATTTCCTCTAGGCTGGACTATTGTAATTCATTATTATCAGGTTGTCCTAAAAGTTCCCTAAAAAGCCTTCAGTTGGTTCAGAATGCTGCAGCTAGAGTACTGACGGGGACTAGCAGGAGAGAGCATATCTCACCCGTGTTGGCCTCCCTTCATTGGCTTCCTGTTAATGCTAGAATAGAATTTAAAATTCTTCTTCTTACTTATAAGGTTTTGAATAATCAGGTCCCATCTTATCTTAGGGACCTCGTAGTACCATATTACCCCATTAGAGCGCTTCGCTCTCAGACCGCGGGCTTACTTGTAGTTCCTAGGGTTTGTAAGAGTAGAATGGGAGGCAGAGCCTTCAGCTTTCAGGCTCCTCTCCTGTGGAACCAGCTCCCAATTCAGATCAGGGAGACAGATACCCTCTCTACTTTTAAGATTAGGCTTAAAACTTTCCTTTTCGCTAAGGCTTATAGTTAGGGCTGGATCGGGTGACCCTGGACCATCCCTTGGTTATGTTGCTTTAGACGTAGACTGTGTTTCATAATTATTGTATGGCCTTGCCTTGCAAGGTGGAGCGCCTTGGGGCAACTGTTTGTTGTGATTTGGCGCTATACAAGAAAAAAGTTGATTCATTGATTGATAAGGTTTTGAATAATCAGGTCCCATCTTATCTTAGGGACCTCATAGTACCATATCACCCCAATAGAGTGCTTCGCTCTCAGACTGCAGGCTTACTTGTAGTTCCTAGGGTTTGTAAGAGTAGAATGGGAGGCAGAGCCTTCAGCTTTCAGGCTCCTCTCCTGTGGAACCAGCTCCCAATTCAGATCAGGGAGACAGATACCCTCTCTACTTTTAAGATTAGGCTTAAAACTTTCCTTTTCGCTAAGGCTTATAGTTAGGGCTGGATCGGGTGACCCTGGACCATCCCTTGGTTATGTTGCTTTAGACGTAGACTGTGTTTCATAATTATTGTATGGCCTTGCCTTGCAATGTGGAGCGCCTTGGGGCAACTGTTTGTTGTGATTTGGCGCTATACAAGAAAAAAGTTGATTCATTGATTGATAAGGTTTTGAATAATCAGGTCCCATCTTATCTTAGGGACCTCATAGTACCATATCACCCCAATAGAGCGCTTCGCTCTCAGACTGCAGGCTTACTTGTAGTTCCTAGGGTTTGTAAGAGTAGAATGGGAGGCAGAGCCTTCAGCTTTCAGGCTCCTCTCCTGTGGAACCAGCTCCCAATTCAGATCAGGGAGACAGACACCCTCTCTACTTTTAAGATTAGGCTTAAAACTTTCCTTTTTGCTAAAGCTTATAGTTAGGGCTGGATCAGGTGACCCTGAACCATCCCTTAGTTATGCTGCTATAGACGTAGACTGCTGGGGGGTTCCCATGATGCACTGTTTCTTTCTCTTTTTGCTCTGTATGCACCACTCTGCATTTAATCATTAGTGATCGATCTCTGCTCCCCTCCACAGCATGTCTTTTTCCTGGTTCTCTCCCTCAGCCCCAACCAGTCCCAGCAGAAGACTGCCCCTCCCTGAGCCTGGTTCTGCTGGAGGTTTCTTCCTGTTAAAAGGGAGTTTTTCCTTCCCACTGTAGCCAAGTGCTTGCTCACAGGGGGTCGTTTTGACCGTTGGGGTTTTACATAATTATTGTATGGCCTTGCCTTACAATATAAAGCGCCTTGGGGCAACTGTTTGTTGTGATTTGGCGCTATATAAAAAAGTTGATTGATTGATTGATTTGGTGCTATATAAATGAACTGAACACTGAGGTCTCTCCAGAGTAGAAACTGTTGAATCACTCTGCCGTCCTCCTTGTGCACCTAAAGGCTTTTTGTGGGTCAGAAATTGTTTTCTGTCTTTTTTTTTTATTTACATAGTTATATTTTTAATTTCTGCACTCATCATGGAGTTTTTCATGTTGCCAGACAGGTATTAATGACAATTTTTGCAGCCATAAAGGGTCTTGATAAACGATGGTCCCTCTGTTAAATCCGGCTATATGATCTGTTGTGGTGATACGACTTGAAGAATGTAGCTGTGGATGCACGACTGTTCAACCACAGGTTTCCCACAAGGAGATGCCTCATTCTGCTCCAAACTAACTAGAGTATAAACAATTAGTCATCCCTCATTTAATAAAAAAAAAAAACACTACATACTGTATCTATTCCATTAACAAAAGCCCTTGAAGGCATCATCAGTGTTTTAATGAGTCGACACTCACCCTGAGAATTGGCCGAAATGGATCCGTTAGCTGCAAAACAGAGACAAAGAGGTTATTCTGCTGTCAGTCAAACCACTTCTAATTATTAGTCTGTGTGCAGGAACTCCATCAACAAACAAGTTTCAACTAACAGGGTTCCTCCTGTCTGACCCCCTCCACGCAAATCCACAATTACAGCTGAAAAAACACAACTGCAAACCAACAGCACGTGCTGCCAGTGTGTCACAAACCAAAAGGTGGTTTCATCATGAAATGTGTTATTTATTGTTCAAAGAGGAAGAACCTGTTAAATTATCAGCATGCAGATCCAAGAATAAACAGATTACAGCTTTGTTACAAATGCAGTTTGGACCAGATCCGGAGGATTACTGAGCCACGGTGGAGAAACACGACACATACTCATACAGTTTAATAAGAAGTGCGACAAATATACAAATCAACTGGGTTATCTGTGAAAGAACAAAAGCATTTCATCAATGCATATCTTATTGTGAAGCTTGAAACTCTCAGACATTGCACTTGCACCTTACTCCAGGTGATGGCAGCACTGCGTGATAAACATCTTGCTTAATTGCCAATACTTTTAAATGGCCACAAAATCTGTCATCTGGATCAGATCTGGATCAAACTTCGTCAGTCGTTAAAGGATACCATCCTACATAACACTGTCAGATATGAAAGAAATCTGATCTTTTTTGACAGAGTTATGAATTTTGGAAAATTCATTCAATGTTAAATATCGTGATTTTTCAAATTTTCCAAGATTTTACCTGACTTTAACCTTTGACCTTGAAAACTGAATCAGTTCTTATCGGGCTATTAGTCTAAAAATGTCATTATGATATATGAAAAATTGACAAACAAACAAACAATGGTGATAATGTTAGACTTTATAGACTAAAATTTCTGACTGTGCACACTTCCACTGTGGAATTCATTCTTTAATCATAAAATATAATCAAATGTTTAAACAATGAAGAGCTGCAGCTGTAGGATTTAGTGCAACATATTAACAGCTCCACTGTTGGCGCTGTGTGTGTTTTTGTTCTGTTGCGTTCGTGTTCTTACCCGAGGGTCCTTCTGTAAAAATGTGTGTGGGACGGCTCCAGGTCGGGAGGACACATCCAGTGGATTGGAGGTCTGCACAGATCGATGGAGGGTCTCAGCAAACAAGTATTTTCAGTGTGTTTTTGTGTGTGAGACAATGTGGGAGTGTGCGCCTTACCTTGGGCTGAAAGGCTCCCTGCAGCGAGCCAAAGGGTCCGGTCGGTGGGATGACGGGAGGAAGGCCAGACATGGCAGGCGGGTAGGAGTGGAAGAGCTGAGGAGGAGGAAGAGGAGGAGAGGAGTTGTGAGGATGGAGATGTCGCAGACAGGTTTCACTGAACCTCGGCAGAATTATTGCAACACCGCTCGAGTGGGAAGTCGTTACGAACCATTGCTTACAAGTTTCACCAGCTGTGAGTTTATAAAATATTCCACGCTTATTCCCGGTGGGGTTAAATATGAAAAAAAATGCTTTGATATGAAAACTAAAATGTTGTAATACAAGCAAAACATGCTCCAAACCAAGCAAGTGCGTCACGCTTCCATAACGTGAAGCATTAGAGAAAGGAGGTCGTGTAATCAAGTCCTCGGCATAATTACTGCTGTCAGTCACTCGAGCCCGAGTGCAGGAGGACCACCTTTCCACGCTCAACGTTCAGCTTTAATAACTGATGGTGCAACAGAATTATTCAAATCTGTGTTGCCAGGATGAGTTGTTGGAAGCGTTTGAGGATACGCTGCAAGATTTAAACGCAACAGATGAATAGTTTTATATCCAGTCACATATTTAAACAGTGACCCCAAATTCCCCCAAACATCAGAATCTAACGGAAGGTTAAAGTACAGCAGGATGCCTCAGCAAAGACAGTCAGAGCGATGCCCGGTGTTGTTGTGTTGTTTTTTTTTAAGTGAGCAATGATAACAAGCGAGTCACTGCTGCAAGAAGACAAATACAAATGAAGAATAATAAGCAGGACACAGACAAAGTATTCCAGCGGCGATAACACAATCTCCTGTGAAATGTGGCCACTGGCTGTTTCTGTATTAATTTCTGTGCACAACAGTTTCAGCCTGATGTGCACAAACAATAAATCTTGTGCCACAGGATCGAAGAATCCAGCGTCGTTTCATTAATCACAATATTTGCTGCGGCTGTGAGGTAAAATGGCCACTAAAATCCTTACAGTTGCCATGAAGAAGCAGATGAGTGATAGCATGCATGATACCACACACACACACACACACACACACACACACACACACGTACGCACACAAACACTGTAGACCATATATATTTGGACATTGGCAACGTTTTTTTTTTTTTTGCTGTTGTATTAAAGCAAATAATGAATGTGAGCTCATAGTTCAGACCAGCTGCTTTAATTTGTTCTCAATATTAAGGGAGCAAAAACATAAATAATTGGACAAATGGCTCCTAAACCTTTTCATAGTCAGGTGCAATTATTTCACTGCAAATGTCCTAAATCTTTTTTTTTTGTTTGTTTTTTTGTTTTTTAATAGAATGGTATCACCCAGTATGGAAACAGCAGGACATTCTGACAAAACAAAAATGAGGCAAGTGAGGAAAGCCACCAAGACAACCATGACAACTTTCTACACTTGCTGGTAGAAAGATGTGTTAATAAGACATAATAAATCTTGGCTAGCATCCCCCTCAAATCTCTCAAACTCAAGGTAAGATTTCACATTCTGAGACTCTGTCTAACCGTGTGCACGTACCCTGCAAAACACAGTGAACACATGAACGAGTGCAACTGCTCAAGTTTGTTTTGTGTATTTAACCTGCTGGTCATGTCTGGGCTCACTGCGAGGAATAATGTCATAATCACATTCATGGTGGAAATTAGGAGCAGGAGTGGCTGAAGTTACATGTATCTTGAAATAAGCTTGTTTGTCAGTTTCTTTTGTTTCCAAAGCCTAGGTCTGGTGGCCACCGGGGACACCACTGCTTGTTTTAAATGGGGTGTAATGCCTCTGTACATAGTAAGTCCCTTTCAGCTGCTCCCTTGTTTTCACTCAGGGTCGTCACAGCAAATCAGAGGTGGACCTGCATGTTGATTTGGCACAAGTTTTACACCGGATGCCCTTCCTGACACAAATCCATATTACATGGAGAAATGTGGCAGGGGTGGGGAACCTTCAGCACTGAAACCAAGCGCATTAACCACTTGGCCACCACCCCTGCTTAATTCCTCCATTCATCCTTCACCCAGTTTGGATGTAATTACTCTCAGAATAAAGTTGACAATCTGCACTATTAATATACATTATATTCACAAGTGCGGGTAGTTTGCTAGGTGAAGATTTTAAATGCTGAAATCATATATCCTGGAATGGGATTAGAATCCTCATTCCATCATTGACCTGCTATATGATCGTCATGATGGGGACATGTGATCAAAGAGCTTTTCCATTTCACAGTCACACACTGGCCACTGATGTTTGAGCAACAATGTAATGAAGCTTCATGTCAACAGCAGCGCATGAATGTAGATCATAAACACTGCCGTAAAGCTGCTCTCACACCTGGCTGAGTTTTGGGGCATGGCTCGTGTATGTCCCATAGTGAGGTCGGAATGCTGTTCAGCATTGATTGGCACAAGTCGGGAAAGGTCGGTTATGCTCATGCACGTTTTGAACAATAATCAGGAGTTTATTGGGACTCTGAACCACGTTAGCCATCTTGCACTCAGCACAGAGTGGCCTGGTGCAACTCAACAAAACTCGGTGTCCAATATTCAAGACAAGCACAGAAACAATCACCCCGAGATATCAAGAGTTGAGGATGGAGTGTACATCAAGTTCACCCGGAGTTCCACCAAGTTGAACTTGGTTGTCATGACCCAAGGGAGGGGCTGGGACAGCTAAGAGTCCACGAGCTCCATGGAAGAAAAAAAAGGACTTTTCCAAACTTTTGCCAAGTGGTGTATCTGTTTCGGATGATGGAGTACCAGAGGAGACCTGCTTGGGGAAATCAGCTGAGGTGTGCAGGATTGTTGTTTGACATTTACAGCACCAAAAATGGTGCAAAACTCTGCCAGGTGTAAGAGCAGTTTAAATCAGGTCTGACATCTACAGTCGAGCTGGCGGTTGGACATGGATCAGTCACATCATTCTTTATATGCAAAATGAGGTTAGTATAAGCAATGAAGACACGATGCATCTCTAACAAACAAACAAGCCAACACACACCACGCAAAGGCTGGAATGGCATGATGGCAAAGCAGCATGGTGCCGTGCAGGTAAGCATGGCAGCGATCGAGGAAACTCACACTGTGTCTGTAGAAGGGGTCAACTTTTGTTGGGTATTTGTCAAACTGTAGGAGAAATGAAACAAAGCTAAGTATAAAGACAACAACACATACATGTTAAAGTGCACATACATGCTGAAAGAGGCCGACACCGACCTCCTTTAGGGCCCTTTAAAGCCACAACACAAATGCATTTTTGGATGAAAAACAAGCTTATAGAGTGAAATTTGAAGCTGATCCACTTTTCAAATGTGAATCCTTGCCCTCGCCTCAGGCTCCACTGGTTTCATCTTCCCCTTTTGTGATCATCTGTAGACCTTGTAAACTAGTGTGGGTTCTGCGTCTCATTTGGTCTCCTTTTAGCAGCGCAGCACAGGCTCAGGGTGAACATTTTGCCAGTCAAGACTAAACACGGCAGCCATAAAAAGGCTTTTTATGGCCTCATTAGCTGTCAGAGGCCTCGCCACGCTGCCTTTGAGGGATCATCAGAGCCAAGCAAATCCTCTACGGCCCGGGCTGTTACGGTCGAGTTCTACAAATGTGCGTGCCATTGCCTGTGGTCTGCCCCAACAAACAGCAGGAATCTTAATGCAAGGCATTCGCCAGTAATGAAAACCCCCAGATGGGCCCAAATGATGTCATTAAATTCAGAATGAATTAAGCGTATTAGGTTCCAAAAGCTGGCTCTGAATTTAACATGCTTGGGGCGAGTTACTGCCAATTTAGAAAATAACTGCATTCAAGTGTGGAGTCAAAGCACAAGCCAGAGAAAACACACAAGAAAAACTTTCTGAGGAATAAAGGCATCACTGTGGTGTGGACAGATACACATGGTCATCATTGAAGAAACCGGTCCCTTACACACACACAGCCACAACAGTGAAAAACACATTCAGTGTCGGGTTTTTTTCAGCATTCTTTGAAGTCAAATGTGGGAGTATGAGCTGGTACTGTGCAGCGCCGCAGCCAACACACCACAGAAGCACCCTGGGTTCTGGATAGCAGCCACCCAGGCAGAAAACTGTCCATCCCCACCTCTGTACAGTACTCTACTATCTGCCACATCCAGGTGAAATGTGGGCGTGTCCTTGGCCTTCTTCAGCCACTGGTGACCTCAACAATAAGGGACCTAAGGCTGGATCGTGCACCGAGAAACGTGTCACATGAGCAAAATGTCTTAGCCGACATTCCCTCACAATGCAAGTGATACTCCTCATCTTTGTCTCATCAAGTAACCTCTTGTCTGACACAAAGTAATTCCAGCAGTACCCAGGGAGCCTCCAAAAAGAGCTAGTGGTTAGCATCCAAGCCTCACAACAGTGCGGCAAGTCCCCATGCCAATACTCTGCCTTCACCCTATCACTCAGTAGGATGAAGGCAGAGTATTGGCATGGGGACTTGCCGCACTGTTGTCCACACCTGCACCCTAAAGACGTGGACTTTCATTCTCCTGCAGAGATTGTGGCATTGTCAAACACCTCTGAGCAGAGACCTCGTGATCTCCTGTACAAACAAAGCTCGATAGAACACGTAAAAACTCAGCTTATGGTTACCCGCCCCTCACCAACCCAACACAGCTCTACTTATCCTCACATTTCTGCCAGGGGTACGCACCATGGGCGGTGCTGGGGTGGGCATGATGGCGTGGGGAAAGGGCGTGAAGGTGTGCTGGTGCGTGTGCTGGTGGGTGTGTTGGTGCTGATGCTGGTGCTGATGCTGATGCTGGTGGAACTCTGTACGAAGATAGGGCGGTGGGCCGAGCGAGGCCCCGCGGTCCGCGCTCTGGGAGGCCAGGAAACGGGTATTTAGCTCCTGTCGCAGAAGGTCTTGCTCTGGAGAAGAAAGAGGAGAAAGGATGAGGAGGTGAAAGCAGTTTGCAGACCACAGACTCTGTTATAAAAGCTTTTTTCTTGCATAAACCCCCTTATGGTAACAATTACGCTGTGGTCGGTTTCATACTGAACTTTAATCTGTAGATGGAAGAAGCCATCATTAGACTACTCAATTATATCCTATTAAAATTTATTAGATTTAATTTCAGTGAAATTAAGCTGTTCATCATTGCGCAGGATCCCACTATAACCACATCTAAAAGCCTGTGTGGTTTGTGGACGTTAAATCCTGAAGTATGTAGATGTAAAAAAAAATAAGCAGAAATAACTGATTACCAATATGTAGTTATGAATTTAAACAAAGGTCCAGATGATTACGATTGTCTGACTGTCAAAAAGTGTGATTTGATACCTGGTACAGACATCTGTTCTTCTAATAACCTTTGTGTGGCCTGCGGCAAAAGAACTGATTTCAAGTAACCACCGGCTTTTCTTCAGCATTTGGCGCTGGCTGCCTTGTGAGATTACATCCTCTCTAAAGTAACCTTATCCTTTCTATTCCACCGTGACTCGCTACGACATTTTCTGTATTAATGTCAAGCTTTATTCAGCTGGGAAATGAGAAGGAATTTTCTCTTCATAAAAATTTTATTGATATCTTTTGAACTAAATCCAGCTCGGGCGCACACGCCGTATTGACCAAATTGATTTCTTGTACTTGAACACCAGTCCAGGTGAAAATGCAAGTTCTGGGACTGTGGCTGAACACCCCACCCCCCTCTATATCCACTCTGACCCTGACATTTTGCTTCACAGCACACATACCTGCTAGTACACATCACTGGTGTGTGGAGAGTCAAGCAAAAGACTGGACTTGAACTGTGCACATCACACTCTAGTCTGCCCCGTGTCTGTTTGTCTCACCACTACTCCCAGGTCCTTGGTTTGTCGATGGAGGCTGAAAATTGCCCTTAAAGAGTTTAGCTTGGTAAAGGCCAAGGTCACTGGGGTCAAAAGTCTTTTTTTAAACTTTAATTTACAGTAAATGTAACACACATATATATAAACACATTTTAGAACTGCATAGGTGAGCTCATATTTACTAAAGGTCAATCAGTGGTGTCAAAGGTAATAAAAAAAAAATTTGGTTACTAATTTGCACTAAACTTTACACATATATGTAGATGGATTCTGCAATTCCACCATTCATTCTGACAGATTTCAAGGTAAAAAAAATATCATTTTCAAACTGGGCTGGCAGGGTCACACTGAAAAAACTGTCCCTCTCAAAATAACACAAATAATCCGAAATCTAGCCAAACTGTCCTGTATTAAGCAAAAAAAAAAAAGAAGAAGAAAAAAGAAATCTGTCAATGGGGTCAGAAAAACTTACTTGGTTAGAATGATCAAAACTAGCAAAATGTCCAGGCACTGAATAATCAAAATGTGCCTTAAAACTAGACAGAATTCTTATTTTAAGATTAGCCTGTGTCTTAAAATAAGGAAAATAATCTTGTTCCTTTGCGTGGATGATTTGAAATCCATTGCCTTTCCTGGTTACTTGTTAAATACAACTTGATATTAGCTGGAAAAACTTAAGAAAAAGTGAGATACATTTTCCCAAAATAAGACATTTTTCTTATGTAAAAAATGCTTCACAAGATTATTTTTCTATTTAGACAAAAAATTAAGTCAAATTTTCTTTAAACAAGTCTTTTTTTTTTTTAACTTTCTTAGATATCAGCTTTTGCATTGCAGCCAAAGGTCAAATATATGATTTAGACTGAGAAGAGTTTCCTGATCAGTCATATGTGTGTTGTGTTTCTGTCCCACGTTATTTCTGTAGTTCCTCATTAAGAAGTGATCAAAATGTCAGAAACATGCAGCATTTCAAAAATATTTATTTTCTGTGCCCCTACTTGTATAAAAGTTGTGATGAGACCATCCCTGATATTTTTTTTTTTTTTTTTGTCAATCTGATGTGCAGTCCTTTGCCACACCACTTGGTGGCGATGTGCGGGCACGTGCTGGCAGTTGGTGGTGTTTACCTGAGTAGGCACTCCCAGCAGCAGGATGTCCGGGTACTGGCAGGGTGCTAGATGTCAGTGGTGGTGGTGGAGGTAAGGCCGTTGGAGGAGCGAACATATTTGGGTGATGAGGGTGTGGCGATGACTGCAAGGCAGGGGGGAAGCTGTGCGGGCCGTTCTGATTAACCGTGAGAGGCAGGAAGGTGGACGCAACTGCTGCCGCTGCTCCTGCAGCTGCTGCGGGAGGCGGCAGGTGGTGGGGGAGGTGCAAGGAGGGTGCAGGGTGCCCGTGTGGGGGCTTGGTGCCTGGGGTGCTGCTCCTGCTGCTGCTGTAAAGTGAGCAAAGAGAAAGAAGAGAGTAAGAAAGAAGCCAGGTTAATCCAGTGTGATCAGTGGAAATTAACACTTGTTCCTCCACATCCCCACGTCTCCATCTGCTCCGACACCAAATTCCCAGCTCAGTGTTTTCACACTTCAACCGTCCTCTGTTTGTGTAAACAAACGCCTCCTTGCGTCTCTCTTGTGCTTCACAGAATCTGGGCAAACATGATCTGCGGAAACACCACATTCGCAACACCCTCAGATGCAAATAAACCACCGCGAGCATGCAGAACAGGGCGAGCGTCTGTCTTTGAACACCTTCTGTTAAGGCACTTCCTCCAGAGCCAGGTACTGAACATGTGCATCCAAAACGCAATGAGAACGAGGGAGTGTTTGCTTGTGTAAGCAAACAGTCTTTTGTAGTGTGTGTGGGTTTTCCCCGAGGGCAGCTGCAGAGCCGGCATCTCCGCATCTCCACGTACTACGCCTAAAAGCTCATTTGCAGTGCTCGTTCTCTGCTGTGGGCCCTGCCGTGATTATGCATAGCGGGTGCCAGGCCCTGCTGGCACACTGGCACACATCGGGACGAGCAAAGCCAAGCCCTGTGGGCCTCGAAGGCAGAGCTGTTGTTGGGTCTGAGTGGGTTCTGAAGGAGCTTTACTGGCTTCTGAAATGAATTCTGAGTGCCGCTGTGGATATATCACTAAACTTAGACATAGACTTCATGGTTGTTATATTTTATTTTATGATAAATTGGCATGATTACGGTATATTTACTCATAAAGTGAAATTCTTCAGATGATCCACAGTGCTCATCTGATACATTTGAGACAGTTTTCCTTCTGTTCTTGTGAAGTATTAACCACCATAAAACCAGTGCAGTACTGATTGCGGTTATACCGATGTACCACACGTGGCCTCTGTAATGAACCAGGGCTGGAATCTACACACGGCCCAGATGAGAGTGTGGGTGGTTAATAAATCCTCATGGCTCAGTGTGGCCCGTTCATTCTGCTGTCAATAATCAGTGCTACTTTTTGGCTCGGGGACTTCAAGCTCTGCCTGATAGCAATTTACATACTGATCGGACATCATGCATACTTTCGCCTGGAGAGATATTCTAGTATTTTCAAGTGTGTGTGAATGTCGACTGCAGTGCACACAATTTTCTGCGTCAGTGCACACGAGGACATGAGTGACGTGAATGTTTTCTGCAATGAAATCCGTCTGCGGATGTGTGTTCTGATGGATGTCAGAAATTAGCCGTACCTGTGTCCGTTGATGTTGAGGCTGTTGTAGGCAGACAAAGGCCGGGGACGGCAGCGGGAGGGGGGCCGCTGGGGCCCTGCCTGGCTGGGGTGCTGTTGATGTGGGTGGTGCGTAGACAGGGCAGGCGATGATGGGTGTGGGTGAAGGTTAGGTGTCCGCGGAGGACGGGGGTGAGGCAGCAGATCAGGATGGTGTTGGGGCCGGGGATGGGGGGGTGGCGAGGGCTCTTGGCCCTGGGCGAGAGGCAGGGCTGCGGGCGTCTGAGGCCTGGGGAGAGCCTCTGAGTGAGGGGGGAGATAGGTTGAGGCCGGAGCCTGGGTCGGGCTGTTTGCCTGGAGCCGACAAGGAGAAGACGGCCAGGGAGCGGATTGCTGGGGCTGCGACTGTGGATCGGGGAGGACTTTGGCAGGTAGGCGATGATTAGGGGCGCCTGATGTAGGTGGAAGAGGATCTTTGCAGATGTCCTGGCTCTTCTCCTGACTGCGCTCTAAACCAGACACCTTGAGGAGGCTGGGGCCGTGAGGCTCCTGCCTGCCATTGGTGGAGAGCACACTGACGCCAAAATCTGGAACTGGGCAAAAGAAGAAGGAGAGAGAAAAAAACATTAAACATAAATGTCATGAAACAGAAACAATTCTTCATTATGAAAACTAGTGGTCCTATTTGCAGGAAAAAAAATAGGAAAAACAGCAAACACCAGCATTTTAGAAAGAAGTAGACAATCACAGCTGATGTTCTGTAGGTGTAGAAATAAGCACCTTATGGTAACTTCTTTAAGTACTGAAATAACTGCAAATCATTAATCTTGAGCTAATGAGAACAATAACAGCCCCATAACCTTTTAAAAACTCCTACACATACTGATAAGAAAAGCAATTACAGACGTATGATGCTCTGTTCAACATTTCAGTGGATCCATGTTTCTGGTGCAGTGCGTATGCATCAGGACAACTTTAAATGTCGGATGTCTGACCATGTGAATTAATTTGGACTCAATATACTACATCTACACAAGTATTTGTTGCAGTGTAATACATCTGGACCAAAACCTACCCACATGGAGTCAATCAACACTGTACTTTATGTGGACAAAAAGTAACCTATTTGGACTCCACTGGTGCAAGGTATTACATCTGACCAACAGCATCTATTTGGCATCATGGTAACCAAAAAAGCAAAAGTTTTCAAGTCTGCGAGCATGAAAGCGTGCCACATGTGGCCACGTACACCACACAACGGAATTTCCATGGACCCTTGAAGGCAACCACCCAGCCAGCAACCGTTCTGTCCTGCAGCAGCCAGGTGAAACATGGATGTGTCCTTTTCCTTTTCCAGTCGCTGTGGGCCTCAACAGTGAGATCTGTGTGTGGTATCGTACAGAGGAACATGCAATATGGACAATTTTCCTCTGAGTTTCCCTAAGTAATGGCTCATTTTACACAAAGTCATTTCAACAGTACCCAAGGATCCTACGAAAAGACAGAGTACCAAAGTTGTTGCCTTCAGTTACTGGTGAGTGCCCAAGACTTGAACCTTCGTCCTCCTACAAAGATATCAGCTTCTCCAAACACCACTGTTGAGTGACCTCATGATGACTTTAGCTCTTCCAGGCATCTCGCACTTACAGAGATTGCATGAATGTAACTGCTGAGATATGTGCATCTCTCAATAAGTTCAACACTTCTGTGTGCACACCTCTGATGTCACTGAGCCCAGCAAGTCATTCAAAGTGTGGATCTTAGTCTTGTTTCAGAGCAAACACTAAAGATTCCCCAGTTGACAAACAGCACAACAGCGCACCCTCCTGGAACTGACACTCCAGCACCGTTGAGCCCACAATGGCAAATACTCCCCAAACTTTCAATGCAACTTCCTAGAAATGTCCGGTGTAAGACTGTAAATGGATACCTAGAGAAAGTGGAGCCCAGGTTCATCTTCTGACAGATCCATATTCCACACTATAATGGCACACTGTCACAGTGGCAATGAACTGGCCATGTATTTTTTCCTGCCAAAGTGGAATCTTTCCTGAGCTATAACTCCTTTCCAAGCTACAATAATTGCAGTAGAACACTTATCTCCAGTTCTAAGAAATATGACAGCCACACAAACGCTCACACACTTTTTAAACTCCTACTCAAAACGACAATTAAGTACTTTCGTGCACCAACTAAAATGGTCCTTCACTGCAGACAAACTGCACAGCTCAAAGGTTTTTCTTGTTGGAACTAAATTAGTTTGTATCATATAAATCACCTTCACTTTTGGTTATTTCTTTGTTTTGATGATGCCATTTGCAGGACAAACAACAGTAACTGTAATTATTATTTAATATCTTTAAAGGCAGAAAAATTCCTATGTAGCCAAACCAAATTGCAAACTGCTCCATATGCTTTCTTCTTTTTTCCTCAAGGTTTACTATAAAAATCCTTCCTCAGGTATGTGGGAATGTCTGGACATATGGTGCATTTCTCTTGGCACGACCCTGCGGTTGGAGAAGGTCAAGGACACGCCCACATTTGACAGACTGGCTGCCTATTGGGGTGTTCGGAATCCAAGATGTAAAGCGATTCCATCGCGTGGGGGACGCAGTGAAGCACATACTGCTCCGCTTCTATTCTAAAAATTCCCACTGAACTACCTGTACAAAAACCTGTGAAATCAGCAGCTGGATTTGACCATTTTGGCATATTAATCTGAAGAAGGAATAAGAACTGCTGTATGACAATGGAATCACACAGAACAATGGCTTTAATAAGCTCCATCCAGGGCTTTGCTCTGCGGGGACTTCGTCCTACGGAACAAAGTGCTCAGACATCAGCAGTTAGCTTGGCTGCTGCTCTGCGCTCCAGAGAGGCTCATGGGGAATGACGGTGCATACATAAAGCTGTAATTAACTCGCTTCAGGTCTCGGGGGGGTCATATGCAGTGGGAGGGGGAGATAGTCCTTCCTCCTGCTTTGCATGGATAGCTTAATCCTCTACCTGGAAAATAAGGTGTAGATGAGATGCAGTTTCCTTAAAATGAGACAGAAGTCACAGCACGTGTTTTGTGTACCCGTGTGTTTTGTGTACCTAGACCTTCTGCCGACTCCACTGGGGGCCCAAAGCGGCTGAGCTAACACAGACACGTTGGAACTGCCAATTTTAACATGAGAATGCCGAGTGTGGTATTAGTGGCCACAGGTGCGTGTGAAGTCGTCAGGGACCAGGAGCCGTAATTCTTGATGCAAGAAGACAATCAATAACTACAATACCGACTACTGACTCCTGCTCTGTGTGGGACATCTGCCAGGCTGACAAAGACACACGCTGCTAGGTTGGAGTGTTTTGATTTTATCCCCCCCACCCCACCCCCCACCCCCAAAAAAACCCCAGAGTAAAACCAGCTTTCGTCATGTACCGAGTAGTCAGTTTTCAAAGCTACCCAACTCTTAGAAACGGCATCTCTTCTGCAGCACAAACATCTCTCGGCCGACCTCACGTGCACCAGAGAACAACAAGCTCTTAAAATCCCGTGCACATATCCATGTCAATCTCCTCCACTTACAAAACGCGATTACTGGACAACAGAGACTGATGCTGGTAAACAGCTCCATTGCAGCAGACGGGGAGGGGAGAAATTCCCAATTCTCAAGTCGACCTGCACCCCTCAGTCCCAGAGGTCCGTGGCTTGTTTTGAGAATGTGCTAACACGCTAAAAAGAAGGCATCTATTCTGGTCATAATGAAGACTCCAGGGCCGGGCGGAGTGTAGGAGAACAGAGAGAGGAGGATATATGCCAGCTTTCCTCCCGTGAGGGTTCATTTGTCAGTCTTCTTCATCCCTGGAAACAAATAAGTGCAATTCCCGCTTGTTTTCTCAAAAATGTGAAGCCTTACCATTTCCCCAGGATTTCAGTTGTGTTGCGGTTTCTAACTAGTACATGCTGCACAGCGGAGCGTTGGAGAAGAGAACGAGGGGTTTGGGGTATAAGAGGGATTTGTGGAAGTCACCTGGGTGTGTGCAGCAAAGCCCTTCATTAAGACTGGATGTCAGGGGACCCAGGACGGAGCCTAGAGGATAACTTATGATTCCACGGCTGCACCACAATTCCTGATCTGTATCTGTCTACATGATTAAATCCACACTGATACATTAACTGTAGCTTGTAAAGACAAGACTAGGTACAAATATCATGTGAGCACAGTATGGTGTGCCTAGGCTTTAGTGAAAGCCTAGAGATGTACAGTGTAAAATGCAGTGAGTGAATGGGTGAGTCCACCCCTTCCAGTTTGTTTACATGATAAATACAATAAATGTCATGGTGACACTTCACAATGTTAATTAACAATAGTTAATGCAATAATGCAAGTTAATTACAGGTTAACTGTGTTTAGTAATCATTTGTTAATGTGTTCATGCCAGGTAATGCAGCAATAAGCATTAACTAACAGTTAATTACATGTTAAATATGTTCAGTAATCACTTAGTAGTGCTCATGTTCATGCAGTTATAAGCATTAACTAACTCAATTAAGACAGTTCTGTTTAGTAATAATTTATTAATGGTGTTCATGTTAGGTAACACAGTAATAAGCATGATCGAAAAGTGAATTATGACTTAACTGTGTTTATGTGACGGAGGCCAGCAGGAGTCGCTGTCCAATAGTAGTCGATGGGCCTCACTCCCCGAGAGCCAAAAGATACTCTGGACACTCAGGGGAGAGCCCTGGTTTTGGCCAAATGGACAGAGTGTAGGCCTCACATACCAGAGGTCATGAGTTCGCATCTCAAGGGGAGTGAGTAGGAGGAGTCAAAAACAACCCAATGCAGAGCAAAGTTCCTACATTTAGTAATTATGTATTAATGTGTACATGACCCAGTAAGTTAATGCAGCAAAAAGCAATAACAGTGAATTATGATATTGCAATGTTTGCTGGTGGGTGCATATATACTAATGTGAACAGATTAGGTGAATCTATCTATCTATATATATATATATAATTTTTTTTTTCAAATTTATTAATTTATATAGCACCAATTCACGATGAACTCGTCTCAAGGCGCTTCACACAACATAAAACAACAACAACAAAAAAACTGAATTAAAAATTTAAAACAATAAAAAGATGACTATAAAAGAATACAAGAATAAAAACATAACACTAATGATAAAACAGGGAAAACAAATGAATCTTTAAACGTGATTTAAAAGTCTCCATACTATCCAACTCTTGTATGTGTTGCAGGGAGATCATTCCACAGAGCTGGTGCACGGTAGGAGAAAGCTCTGTGACCGGCAGACTTTTTATTCACCCTGGGAACACACAGAAGTCCTGCACCCTGAGAACGCAGGGCTCGAGCTGGTACATAGGGCCTTACCAGGTCAACCAGATAGGGTGGTGCAAGTCCATGAACAATTTTATAAACTAATAACAGTACTTTAAAATCTGATCTTGCAGCAACTGGAAGCCAGTGCAGGGACACCAAAACGGGCATAATGTGGTCAAACTATATGCTTTGTGTCAAAAGTCTGGCAGCAGCATTTTGAACCAGCTGAAGACCCATAATGTTAGAGTGCGATAAACCAGAAAATAGAGCATTACAATAGTCCAATCTAGAAGAGACAAATGCATGAATCAAAGTCTCAGCATCAGCCATAGACAGGATGTGATGAATCTTCGCTATATTTTGCAAATGGAAGAAAGCAGTCCTCGTAATGTCTCTAATGTGGAGGTCAAAGGACAATGTAGGATTGAAAATTACTCCAAGGTTCCTCACTTTATCCGTATGATGTATAACACACGAACCTAAGCTAAGTGCTAGCTAATCAAATTGATGCCGATACCTCGCTGGACCAAGAACCATAACTTCAGTCTTATCAGAATTTAAAAGTAGGAAGTTACTAGACATCCAACTTCTTACTGATACAAGGCAATCTTCCAAAGATATATATGTATATAGATAGATAGATAGATATGGTAAAATTACTGCACAGGATGAACTGCACAGTTGTACATGCAGTAAAGCACAAAAGGTGAAAGAAGACGTAGTTAACAGTGCAAAATCAGCAGGTGGTTATAGTGCTATAAACATTTTGAGGCATTATACAGCCTGACTGCAACTAGAATAAATGATCTGCGGAGACACTTTGTTTTGCACCCTCAACAATCTATTAGTGAAGGAGCTGCTTAAGGCTCCCACTGTCTCATGTAAGGGGTGAGAGGGGCTGTCCATAATTTATGTTAGTTTAGCTAACATCCTCCTCTCATCTACCACCTCTATGGGGTCCAGAGCACATTCCAGGACAGAGCCAGCCATTCTGACTAATCTGTTGAGTCTCTTCCTGTCCCTCTCAGAACTTCCACAGCCCCAGCAGACCACAGCGTAAAGTATGGCTGATGCCACCACAGAGTCAGCAGGTGAAGATTTGTTTTATTCTCCCTTTTGTACGGCTAGCATACTGGCATAGTATGGTACTATGCTTCCTACCGTTTTAAATTTATTTTATTAGTAAACAGAGTGGGTCGTTCCCCTCAGACACACAACCAAAGATGGCTGTGTCATCCAAAAACTTCTGGAGGTGACCACTGTTTGTGTTGTAGCTGAAGTCTGATCTATACAGTGTGAAGAGGAAAGGACAGGGTACTGTACCCTGTGGGGCCCCCATGCTGTAGACTGCCACATCAGACACAGTTGCAAAGCCTCACATGCTGTGGTCTGTGAGGTAGTCAATGCAGCCAGGTGACTCTACTCCAGCTCCTTCCAGCTTCCCCCTGAGAAGTGATGGCTGAATGGTGTTGAAGGCACTGGAGAAATCAAAGAACATGACTCTCACAGTGGTCCTAGTGTCCTCCAGATGTAACAGTGGCCTGTGCAGCAGGTAGATGACAGTGTCTTCCACACCAATGGTATGGGAACTGTAGGGGGTTGATCTCGCTGTTCACCAGGGGTCTGAGGTGGGTGACAATAATCCTCTTCAAGGTCTTCATCATGTGAGAGGTTAAAGCCACTGGCCTGAAGTAGTTGGCCTCACTAGGGTGTGCAGTCTTAGGAACTGGAACCACACATGATGTTTTCCACAGGAGTGGAACTTTCTCCAGCCTGAGGCTCAGGTTGTAAATGTACACAGGAACTCCACTGAGTTTATCTGCACAGTCCTTATGTGGTCTGGAGTTGATGTAATCAGGGCCAGGTCCTTTCCGCTGCCTGCGCCAGACTTGTAACATCATCAGAGACCGCTTCCACCCAGCACACCACCTGTTCCACCTGCTGCCCTCTGCCCGGAGATACAAGTCGCTACCTGCCAGGACCAGCAGAATGGCCAAGAGCCTCTACCCCCAGGCCATCCATCTCCTGAATGATCACTGTCCCCCTCTCCCCCGTCTATCTTCCAACACTCCACACCTGCCATAACTGTGATCCGGACTTTGCATTGATGCAAAAACCCACATCTGACTACCTCTTTGCTCTGTTACTGACAATCTACCTCATTATATCCCTAATTATCCTTTTTCAACTACTTATTTATTCATTGTCATTCACTATATTGTCAGCATTTTCCTTTTAACCATATGTGGGAGATGGCTGTGCAATATGCATGAGCCATCTGTACAAGACTGCCGTGCAACAGGAGTATGTGCAATATTGGTGTGTGTATTAAGTTATGTGCAATATGCATGAGTTATGTAATTATGCCATGCATGGTTTTATTTGTGCAGCTCTTGAAGTCCAGGACAAATTTCCCGGAAGGGACAATAAAGTGTATCGTATCGTATCATAATTATCCTTTTTCAACTACACCACCTGCCATAACTGTGATTTGAACTTGGCACTGATGCATCAAGCACACCACCATAATAACTCTGTTGCCAGTAATGAAGCTTATTCTATCTCTACCTGTCATGTCGTTGTGTTTACATCTCTTAAGTGCTGACTGCAGTGTATTATGTTACAGTCTGAGCTCATTGCACTTTATGAAATCAATCAATCAATCAATCAACTTTTTTCTTGTATAGCGCCAAATCACAACAAACAGTTGCCCCAAGGCGCTCCAAAATGCACCAGTGTTTCTACACTGATTGTTTGAGAAATGCTCTGTTATTTTGTTGTAGCAACAATGACAATAAATTATTATTATTATTATTATTCATCACCTTGAGTCCTCGCCTTAGTTACATGAAGACAATAAAATAATTATTACTAGTTAAGTCTTAAATGTCAGTTAAAGTGCATTACTGCATGAATTAATGCACTGATTAATTTTAGCAATAACGTCATCTAATCTCCAGACTAAAATGGCGTATAAAGAGGAAAAATGATTTAGTTGGTTGCACCAAATGGCAAAATTTATTTCATGCTCCACATTTTATTCCCTTTAAAAATAAAAAATTTTAATGTGGTGCTGGTGTCAGTCTGCGCTGGTTAATATGGCGACACTGTCACCACGAAGGCATTTAGGGTCCGACAGCCCCCTTGAAGACAAATGGCTCAAATCATTGACCTCTACGGAGGAAGTGACAGCAAACTTGGCAAGATGAGACGCAGAACATTAAGCAGTTTAAAATGGTGTTAGATCATTACTGCAACACATAAGGGGAACCATCTCTGTAGATTATACTTTGTGTCACCACCTGATACACTCTGGCCCATAGAAATGATTAACAAACAAGCAGCGACATCATCTTTTAAAAGCATGTCTGGCACTGCTTGCACATTAGCACACAACCTCAGCCAAAAGTAGCCGGCCAGTATTTCTCTCTCACTTGTGTGTGTGTGGGGGGGGGGGGGGGGGGGGGGGCAGACATGACAGCCCTCACCCAAGCCTGGAGACATCCTGACAAATTGAAGAGAGACCTGCAGAACATCTAAAACATCCGTTCACTGCGTCACCTCTTCCCTATCATCCTACTCAAAATAGCATCGCTATGCGCTCCGAAAGCCTGACGCTCATTTATGGGATCGCATCCAGCCGGGGGGTCACATAGTGCCAATCACATAAAACCACAAACTAATATGTCACAGGGGCGTGCACGTGTGACGGCCTGAGTTGCTGATGCTCCAGAAATGAGGCGATGGATCAGGTCAGAGTCTACCAACATACAAAACTGTCCACTAATGAAAGCGCCATATGCTGCAGCTGCATTCACACAGTGTCGGCGTGCGGCAGACGGTAAACAGGATGTTACGTTACTGTCAGTGATGGGATGACGGAAACCTCCAGCGCTGGCCTTGAGAGCGGCACAAAGCGCACATTAGCGGTACACGCTGTTCAAAGGGGAAAATTTTCTATTTGCGGCAGCGAGTAGAACAAACCGGACATTAGCCTCCATGATCAAAGGTGGAGCATGGTGCAGTGAAATTAAGCCGTGATGTCAATTAAGCAGATTTCTGAAACAATAATCAAAGTCAGGGCTGTCCTGTTGCTGTAATAACAAAACATCTGATTCCAAAACGTCATTGCGTCTTTCAGGTACATAAACTACTTGTATTGTTCATCAATTTACAGACTCTTTGTTCATTGCGTGTTTGTGTGTAGTGGAGCGTTTGTCATGTCAGAATATCAAAGAGTGAATTAGACAAGTATATGATCTTTGAACAAACCTCCACATCTGTTATGTGTCATAAATGAGAGACAAACAAATAAAGAGCCAGGTATTGTGCAAAAAGTGTCATGTGAACACGGCTCTGTAAAGACAGACGCAACAAATCTGTTTGGTAAAAAAAACCAAACAAAAAAAAAACAACAACAACACCCCATCTCTGATTTAGAGCTCCACCAATATATCAGTTGGCCAGCTGAACCTTTCCCCATCATATCGGAATGGGCATTATTGAAAATGTTTTACTGAATAAGCACTGTAGAAAGACACTTTGGCTGTTGGAAATGGTGTCACTGTGTAGTTTGTCCAGCAGGGTGTGCTCCAACAGCACTGTTTAGGATGCTGTCAAGCACGGCTGGGACCCCCATCACCCCTTGGTCACATGAGCCACAAGAGACAGAGGCAAAGCAACACAAAGGGATACAATACAGCAAGTGCCAATCAGAATGAAAGCAGTGTGATGATAGCATGAGGTACATTGGTTGGGTTTTGGTTGTATTTATAGTGATTTATAATAAAGTTCACCGTTAAACTGTAAAACATCAAACCTCAACTGCATTTATTTGGCAAAAGAATTGATAACAAAATGTTAGGAATCACTGCCATTTTTTATTTATATAACAGAAGACATATCAGTATCATAATTTTTTTACTCCCTAATATTTGTATTGTATGCCCCCCAAAAATCCATATCGGTCAGGCTCCACTACTGATTCATCATTATTGTGTTTTCCCTCTGGTTTATTGACTCATATCCTTCAGCCCTTAACCTGACAAAATACATTTAAAAAACCTTTCCATGACATGATGTAAAACAGCCCTTTTTGATGTTATGTAAAAGTACGTGACAAGAAGCGGCTGAATGCTTTTTGAATCACCACTAGGAGGTCTACATCTACAAATATTTACCATG